>NW_024039561.1:0-122500 GCF_016077235.1 Cyprinodon tularosa
TTTCACTCTTAAAACATCTCTCATCATAACAGACATCAACGTTGAACATGCAGTAAATAGCGTTAGCATATCGCTAATTAGCGGCTACCCGCTAGCATCTTTGTTAGCACTAAACCTTTTTCGGCCAAAACCTAAATATAGAGCAAAACATATCTCCCGTTTGCTTACAACATGTAACACAGACTTACCACGTTGGGCAATAATTAAGGTATGGTCATCTGTAGGTTTTATTGATGAATTTTGCTTTCTTGGTAAAGCTAACGACACCGGAAGCTACTTCCGGTTTGCCGTTCCTTCTACTAATCCCTTCCAAAGGAAACTATAGAGCCCCCTAGTGGGACGGGAGGAGTGAATCCAACAATGTTACTTAGACTCCTTAAGATGATTTTAATGCTGTTTCATAGTATAAATGCTATGAAATAAAATGCAAATTATAAATGTAGATAAACTGGCCGTAATCCTTCCTTGTGGGTTTCTTTCAAGTCAAGATTTTCTCTTAAAAAAAAAAAAAAAAAAAAAAAAATTGAAAAGGGACATGATGATAGTAAAATCCTTTAAAGTTTTAGTGATATTTTGTATATTGTAGTATGATTACTACTTATATTGTCATTTTGTACAATTGTAATTTCGTTTTATACAGCTTTTGTGACATTTCCATTAAAGTGCAGCAGTGATCAAATGTAGACTGTGTGGGAGAAAAAACAGTGCAAATAAAACAATATGGAAGCTCAGGGCATTAAATACATATGGTGCCATTTTGCAGTGTTTTGGTTTGGTGTTAAGGTAATGCAGAGTCTGACATGATATAAAGTTTCCTCAACATTCAGCTGTCTAGTGGTGGGGAAGAAGCTGTTTTGGAATCTGCTGGAGCTGCGTTGGATGCTGCGGAGCCTCTTCCCAGAGGGCAGCAGGGAGACCAGTCCATGGTGTGGGTGTGCGGGGTAATTGAAAATGTTACGGGCTCAGGACACGCAACGCTGCAATGAAATGTCTTTTATGGAGGTGAAGAGGAGCCCCTCTATTCCTCTCTTCAGTTCTCACCTTCTTCCAGTCTGCAGAAATGCAGCCTCCACACCCCACAGTGAGACAGCTGGTCAGAACGCTCTCTGTGGGGCTTCTGTAGAAGGTTGTGAGGATGGGTGGGGGGCAGGTGGGCTCACCTCATTCTCTGCAGGAAGTACATGTGCTTTTGTGCCCTTTTGTCCATTGAGCTGGTGTTTACAGTCCAGGTGAGGTTGTCTGTAATGTGCATCCCCAGGAATTTGGTTCTGCTGACCACCTCTTGAGACATTTTAATTTGCAATTGTGAAGGAAACACAGGAGGAAATACTGGGATAAGAACAGCTCTCCTCGCTGTGGCTTTTATTCATTATTTAAGGGCCCCTCAGACAAACTCTTCAGCTTCTGGACCTAAAGGGAATAATATTGCTTTCATCATTCCTCAAAATGTGGCTGCATTTCTATTTAGGCTTATCAGTGTGCACTTGCTGAATTGGTCTTCAGAGCTGGAAATTTTTTTTCAACAGCTAGGCTTCTCAGGGCTGATAGCTTGGCTTCTCTCAGGCATCTTTTAATGTTTACAGTACTCGCAAGTAGCTGTAGCCCTTCTCGGATCACCCTTGAGCTGTTGGCTGTGCTTTACTGAGCTTCACAGAATGATTAATCTTACAATTTGAAAGTTTCCCTATCGATTAATATTTGAGTTTCATCAAATCAACACCACCCTGCATGTCTGCTACACCAGCTTTTAAAGAATTTCCCAAGCATTAATACAATTTAAAGAAGGTCACTGATCTGCTGTGTTGATCAGCTACGGGATATTATATTTGAACAAAGCATGAGCCTCTTCTGCCCACACTTGTCAACACTCTTGAAGTAGGAGTAGAAGTTATTTTGCAGTTTCTTATGTAATCTGCATGAACACCACTGTTATGAACCCCAGAGTGGAAACAGAACTGTCCAGGTAAAATTAAAAGGTTCCAGCGACATACTTTTGCTCTCTTACTTGAAATGATCTAAAACTGAATTGGGCAATTTGGGGCTCAAGCCAAAGCAGACTAGTCTGGAAATGTAATCTTAGACTTCAGTGTTTTTATTTAACCCTCTACCTCCAGGCCTAAATATATGCAGACTACAACATTTGAAAGGAGTTGAGAGCTTGTTTTCAAATTATCACCAATTTGAACTGATCCAAATAACTGCAGAAAAAATAATGGCATAGATAGATGGATTGGCATGCTTGTTCTTTTTACTTCCAGTAGTCTCAAACATGCACAGTTCTGAGTATTTGTGTATACATGGAAGGAATACTGTGATCAGCACTGACTCAGATTTTATGCCACCTACATTAACATGTAAAATATTAGGATTTTATGTCCAGCCTGCTATGTTTTTTTTTTTAATATTTATATTCACACAGCTAGCTGATCTTTCACTGAACTTCCAGACTCCTACCCCATGGCGAGGCACTTCAAAGATAGTCACACAAGATATAATAATACAAATGCATGAGGCTTTATACCTGTGCAGAAGAAGGAAAAGGCTGCATTGAGGTTTTACAGAGATAAAATGGATTTTTTAGTCTGAGGGAGCTGAATGTGATAAAATGAACAGATGTGGTGAAAGGCTGCAGCTCCAAGTGGCAGGTGATTAATGAATGTGAACTTTTGTTCTGCATGCTCCTCATGTAGCCCAGTCCATTAGAGAAGTCGAATGGACTCATAAAAAACTCACAGGGTTGAAAAAGACAGTTGGTTTTTATCGGATGAATGGCCCAGAAGAAAGACTCCACATTGTTTTTACATTAGTGTCTGAATACAGTCTCTCATTCTGTCTGCACTGATCAATCAGAGGCTGCATGCATTTTTGTCTCTGTACATTTAACCCATAGAAGTCCATCAACACTGTTCTTGCTTTCATTGCCTCCTAGCAACCAACTATTGTACTTTCAGTTTCACTTTCTTACATGAAAGCTGGAAATGTCAAAAGGTTTGCCAAAGCTAAACATGACATAACAACTACCCCTAAGACATTATTGCTTTACCAACAGGAGTGTTATACCATCTCTCCTCTTATTTTATGTTCTTGACCCTCTATGCACTGCCAGTTATAAGGATGTTCTTATAAGAAATCTAGAGAGTCAGGTTTTTGCAGGAAATTTCAATTTTTTTTTATTAACTTTGTTTTATCGCTATCTCCCTTTATCTCCCCTTTTATCTACTTTTTCTTTCATCTTTTCTCCTTTTTTATTTTATTTTTTATTTTTTTTTACTTTACTGTTCCATTTACATTGCAGTGTCCATAAAATCTGTAACACTCCCGGCATGAATTATAATAAAGCAATTATAATAAATAATATAAATCAATAATAAATCAAGCGGAACACTATGTCGATAGCCATACTGCTCCACTTGTGAAAGCAAAATCTGTTGGGCTCTTTTTGGCATCAAGACAGTAGGGACACTGTTAAAAAATAAAATAAAATACTTTGTCAAAAAGTAAATTTAAGCTATAAAGTTAACATAGGAAATCTGATCTCTACATGTACTTTGAATCTCTTGTTTTAGGTGTTTAGGTAAAGACACTTTTAACTGTCAGTTGGAAAGGTTTTTATTTTTTTTTTAAGTTTATTACAAAATTATTTGTCTATGTTCAGCGCCCCTTATGTAAATAGTTTGTCAAAGTACTTTGTTTGGTATATCTGTAGCAAATATACTATAGAGAGAATGACATTTTCCAATGCTCATTGAGTTTTGAATTTAATTTGTTATAACATTTAGACAGGTATTCTAATCTACAGCCAAGATTTATTTATTTTTTTCAAGAGACAATTTCAGGCCTGAATGTTGAGTTTTAGTCTTATCTCACCAGAGTTTCATCTTCCGTTCTCATGTGAACTATGATTTTGTGCCTAGCCATGAAAAGAAAAGCAAAACGTTTAGGGTTTCTTCTTCCCACACATTCAGTGAGGGCAGATTTGTTGACGTTATAGTAGCGAATAGATGACTCCACAAACAGTGCTGTCCAAGATGTCCAAAGCCTTATATACTGCTTTATAATATAATCCTGCTTTGAACGTCTCCTATCCTTGACCCGTCTCCTTCGTTATATTCTTTATGATGGTGTTTGTTCACTTATGTTCTCTCCCTCTGAAGCCATCATAAATGTTTATTGCTACTTGAAATGGTCCCTCTGGTAGTGGTACTGAACTACATATTAATGTAACATTTGAAAGCTTAATTACAGTTTATAAACCTATAATCTTTCCTATCTAATTTGAATTGAATAAGGAAAAAAATTTATTAATGCATCTTGTCAGGAAAATTATTTCTGTATTCTTTTAGAATCTGTTCTGAGCGCCTTAAGTAGTATCTGTATTTCTTTGTCAATGACATGATTAATTGATTAGACATTTTTTTTTATTGCAAAGCTTGTTTCCTGTTTTTATTCAAATAGTTGCTTTTGTTTTGATGTTTGTTTATTGTGTATGAGTGTCCCTGTTTTGAGGGCCAGCTGTTTTTTTTCTTTTTTTCTGTACTGCCCTCTGTCTTCTCCTTCACTGTTCACAATAGATGGAATATTGTGCAATATCATTTCAGTGTTCACGGATTTAATACTTTACCTTAGACAGAAGTAGGCCACATTATGACTGAGCTCCAGTTGGAAAATGGCAAGGAAAACCTGGAAGCTCAGCGCCTGATGGGCTTTAGTTTTTAAACTCCCCACCATCATCTTAAGCTTGATCAGTTTATCAGACTGTGCATCAAAACATTTATTTTTTAGCATTGGGTGGTTCTCAAAGCTAAAAGTATTCCAACAAAATACAAGTGTGTGTGACCTTTTTAGATTTGGGTGGTTTGTTTGGTTTGTTTTTGGTCAGGTAGTATTAAGCCCCATGCTCCAGCAAAATAATAAAAGTAGTGCAAAGATTTCCCACTGAAGGAGCTTGTCAACCTAGAGCTTAAAGACGAGTGGGGAAATCCTATAACAAGGATGACATTTGGCAGCACGAGGGGATGGAAGTGACACTGAATTTTCACTACAGTTGAAGGAATGCGAGACTTTGATATTGTATTCAGTTGTGTCAAAACCCATGGGGCATATGTGGAAAGGCTACATCTTTTCCGTCTTTATTTCAGCTGTTTGATAGAACTTAAATGTTTCATTATGAACTAAAAAAGCTCTTAGAGCAAAACATCAATAATTTAACATATGAATATCATAGTGTGAGGAAATACTTGCAGCAGAAATTATATTTTAGTTTATTTTTGGATGAAAAAAAATAGGTGGCAGTACTTCCCTAGAACCGAAAAATGTAAGCAGCTGAAACTTGACATAAAATTTTAAGGTTGAGTATTTGTTTAGTTTGCTCCTGGACACCGCTGCCACTACTAATCACTGCTGGAGGTTAGAATGCGAGTAATCTATTTGTTAAAATGCCTGACACAAATTTCAATAATTTTTCTTTTTCTGTAAACTGTTTGGCAGAATCCTTAAGTTTCACCACTATGTGTGATCGGAGACTATAAAATATAAGAGGTTATAAAATAAGTTCTTTCATCACTAAATTTGTATGTGTATTCACTGGGAGAATAGAAATGGAATGAAGCAGAATGAGGAAAAGGGGTCCCCATGTCCTCCAGCAGTCTAAGCCTATAACAACATAACTATAGAGATGGCTTTGATAACCTGAGCCACACTAACTATAAGCTTTTTTTTCAAAAAGGAAAGTTATAAGCCTATGTTTGAAAAATGCAGGGAACATTTTATTTCTTTTATTTCAAAGCATTGCAGATGTTCTTTTCAAAAGGGAAAACTGAATGATTAAATGACTGGAGTTGAGAAGTTTGCCCTCTGCCTCTATTAAAAGTATTCTGGTATATATTTTTTAAAAATGCCAAACAAAAGTCCCATAACGTCATTATCCTGATGTCCTTTATTGCATTCTATCTAAGATCCGAGGCAAAATTTGTGATTTCTTTAAATAAGAGGCTAAAGAAAATTAGTTGAAAGGAGCATGCCTCAGGAGACCCAAATAGTAGAACAGCTAATACCAAATGAACACTTAATGGTTCCAGCTTAGCACTATTGAAAGTAAGAAATCTGGAAGAAACTGTGTGTTGTTAATTTAAATTTAAGGCAAAAGAAAAAAAATTCTCCCTTATTTAGGTTTTAAAACTTGCTTTATCAGATTCACTTAATTTTCAGAAAGAAATTCCTTTTGTCATGGTGTGCAACTAAGCAAGGATGGAACGAGTGACTACTATAATGGTAGTGGCGCGTATATCAAAACAAGAAGTCAGTTATTAAACAAAGAATTAAATCTAGCAAAAAATGCATCCGAAAATTCATCATCCTCAAAATATATTAATGCTTTAAAGACCTAGGATTTCTTTTAAGGATTAACATCCTGCACAGCAAATATCTGTGCAAGAACTTTTAAGTATTTTTTTTCCTGTTACTTCTCTGGGGTAAAAAAAAACTGACCGTTCTCCCAGGCACATTTCTTTGAATATAACATAATATACACTAAGGGATGTAAATTGTTGTGGGCAGCTTTTATAGATCTGTTCATGTCTGCATATGACTCATTACTGAAAGCTGCACCGTGCTTCCTCTTACTGATTTGTATTTTAGTTGTACAAATTCACCCCATTTACTTTTTAATGATTTGCACCAGCTCCGTTTCAGTCTGTAACACACTCTGTGCTACAGACACAATACTCTCTGGCATATTCTGTTGGTAAATAATCACTCTGGCAAAGGTTGAGTCCTGCCTTAAATAACTGAGCAGCAGAAGGTTTCATGTTTTAATGATTTCATTTTTCTTTTCCCTTGCAACCCGAAGAAGAATTGGTATGCTGAAGTTCTTGTGAGCTGTTACGTCTGTATATTTTTCAGTGTTCTTCAACAGGAAACGATAAACTCTTTTTTTTTTTAGAAGGCTTATAAGACAGCATGAGATTGAGGAAGATCTCTTTTCAATTTTGTTTCAAATGTAGAAATTTCAAAACAAAGTTGCTGCTTGAAGGACTCTCATAGTGGTTTTCATTCATTTCTGGTTCTGTCCTGTGATTACTGACCAACTCTTGGCTTAATACTGTAGATATTGCCCAATTTAAAAAAAGTACCATTTGAATGAAAAAATGACCTAAAGTAAAGACTGAAAGTAAAGTCAGATTTTTGTACAGATTGTAAAAGTAGACCAAAACCCAAAGGCTATTCAATTTGTTTTGAATTCCTGACACCATCCTGGATTTCCCTACAATATTTGTTCTTATCTCTAATCTTCTGGCTTGGACTCTTGTGAACCTCTTTGACACCAACTTTGACTTCGCCTTCTGGATAGTCCTGCCTTCTTTCGTCTGCTTGGATCTGATCTCTTTACAGTTCTGCAGTCTTCAAGGCTTCAGCATGTGGTACTCTCTGGGCTGCGTTTGGGTGGAATCCACCTTTTCCTCTGGGCACGGACTGAACTTTAAGACCAGTTTAGTGACTCTTGCATTTGTAATCATCCTCCGTCAGATTAACAGGGGTCACTAACCTAAATTTTTTAGCCTTTTTGAGAAATCTGTGTCTGCCTTTATTACTTGGTCCTCTGTTCTGAGCCTTGACAAATTGAGAGTACATTTATTTGTAAGGTTTTTTTTATATAGTGTTAATGCTTTTTCTGGTGGAATGTGATTGATATGATTGATGTTGGACTTGCAACATTTTCAGAAAAACCTTTGAACTTTAATTTAGTTGTACTATTGACCTTCTGTTCTACTTTTCATTTAGATAAACCACACCTGATAATAAAGCTGTCAAAACTTAATCTGGGCTCTCAATTTAGTTAAACATTGTTTTGTAAAAACAGTTTTTAAAACAATTATTTGAAAACTGCTGTTTTCAAGAAGCAATACAAGGGGAATACATTATAAGTACAGCATGATGATGCGGGGATTCATCAAGTATAATTCCTTAAATAATTTATTTTTTATAACCTTGGCATTAAAGTAAATGATCTAACAGGGTTTCAACAAAGTCTTTTCTTTGTAATTGCTTTTTTTTTTATTTAAATGGCAGCAACGTTTGACAGTTTCCTTCTTGTCACAAAAGTCAATTTAACTGTCTTTTTCTCCTTCCCAGTCATTTCACATGGGGACTGTTATGTTCCTCAGAGGTAGTTTAAAAGAGGGTTTTAGCAGCAAACAAGAAACAAATGGTGTATTTTAGCAAAATTATTTACTAAATGTGAAAAAAAAAAATGGCCTAAACCATTTATACGTATGCAATGGGCTGCTAGGCAAAGAGAAAAGCTATAACAGATGTGTTTGTTGATGGAGAGGGATTGCTGTAATGTGCAGTCAGTGCAAGGGTAATATGATCAGCAGAGTGACAGTGCGATTAGTGAGTCAGCCAATTTGAACAGCTGATGTGCCATCAGCTGCTGGCAACCAAGAGTTCAAGGACCTGCTTGACTTTTCTAAGTGTATGCAAAAAAGGTGATGTTTATTAATATAGGCATATTCAAAACAATATGACCATTTTACTGTAATTGTTGTTTACTTATCTTAATCCATGAAGGCTATATAAAATGGCAGCGCAAACTTTGAACCTGATGTCTTATGGCTTTTACAAAGGGTGTGTATGTGTTTATATAGAATATATTAGATGCTCATACTCATATTACCTTCATTTATAATTTGATTTTCTCACATTTTACCAAAGAAACTTTAGGAAGAACCAACTTTTATGCAGTATTTTGTTGAAATTTAGACACACAGACATATCAAAGCACACATCAACAAATTTTTGGCACAAATGGAACCCCATAGCCTGAGCCAGTAAGGCGATTCTCAGAGAGAGCGCTGTGAAGTTTTTTAAAGTTTTGAAAGTTTTTAGGGGAGACGAATACGCTGCGCTCTCCCACCCTGTCTGCCCCTAATTATTATTATTTATTTTTTTGTGAGGCTCAAAGACGGTCACTTTTTTTACTATATCATTTTCTGATCTGATTCAGGGGCTGCGTTCTTCAAAGGCCAGATTCGTGTGCAGATTACATCATAGCCTGGTGCCGAGGCTTATTCGGATTCCAAGACTCCTCATTATGTGGCCGACAAATGCCTCCTTTTTTTGCCCATTTTGAAGGATGGGTCCGGTATATTCTACATATCCGGTGATTTATTGTGAGACCAAGCAAGCCAGTTGCTCCATGATCACTGGAAAAGGTACTTATCACCAAAGAGTCGTGAATATTGAAAGAGCAGATTGATATAATACAAGTATGTGAATAGTTCAATCTGAAATTAAACAGGTTTTTTTTAAATGGTTTATGAGTCAGATAAGGTGATGTGTAAGGTATTTGATTTATCGAAAGATTTTTATGTTACTGTGTAAAACAATATCTGCAGTCTGGAGACTATAAATCTGATATGTTTTTTATTTTTTGCCATTTTGCACAATATGCTTAACTAAGTATTCTTTGTTGTTGAATATAAGAGATTTTGCAGATATATTTTTTATACATACATTTAGATTTACTTTCTTTCTACCCCTTTTATATAATTACATTGGCTTTTATTTGTTCATGCCTTGAGTGCTTGTCACCTTTATTGCACTCATGGCCCTCATGTATTCTCATGAGTGTAGCGTTATGCCGTTTCTTAATGTGTACTTGTGCGTTCTCATGTGTTCATGTACTCGAAAAACGCCATCAGCCTCAGCCCTAGTACTGTTCCAATTCAGAAGAACAAGAAGACAGAGGACGGACATAGTCTCTGGATGTTGTTCTCGCCCCTCCCTCTTTACAGAGTATGCTTTAATGTCTTAGTGAGGTCGTATTTGAATTTCAAAACAGTCTGGCTTAAACACGTATATGAATGTGCTGTTTATCAGACCATATTGAGCCAAAAGTTAGAAAATTTAAATTTTTAATAAAATCCTGTCTTTTTTTTTTTTTCTGTTATTTTATGCAGGCCAGTTAGTTATAAGTCAGCCTGAACACCTAAATTCGGCCAATCACATACCAAAGGTTATCTGTCAATAAAATTTTTTCGGTCATAGCATCTTAATTCATGTGTCACAGCTAATATACTCAGCGGTTGAAATAACGTCCCAGTGTTCACAGGGATCAACGTCTGTGTCTTCGGCAGGCGTAGAGCTGACACAACTGGCAGCGTTGTGAGGCAAGGGCTCAAACATGTAAGCCTTCTACACCAAACCAAGATTCTGCCGCCCTGGCATCCTCTTCCACAACATCTTCGTCCCCACTTTCCGCCTCTAAATAAAGTATGTATGATGGAGGAGACAGAGTCCATACTTTCCTGTGTTCTTCTCAAGAACATACCTGGTGAGGACAAGAGTCCATACTCACGTTGAGAAATGGCATTTGTTCACTTTACAATAAAAAAAGATTTAAGAGTTTTGAAAAGTTTGATATTCATTCTTTTCCTGCTTTGTTTAACCTGGGTTCCTCCTAATGCAGGACAGTGCATTAACCTCATGTGGTTTGACCACCGATTGATCACATCTGTAATATCACATCTTTATCCACCCATAAACGTCACGTTGCACCACAGACTGTCCAAGAGTTCGTTGATGCTTTTGTCCAGGTTTGGGAGGAAATTCCTCTGGAGACCTAGCCTGGGTGCCATTCCGAACTTAGTCCCGCCCACAACGTTTGAGGTCGGGAAGTTCGGTCTGGCATTGCTCAGTAGTAGCGCGAGGATGCTCGCACAATATCTGGCGGGCCAATCAAATTGTCAGAGCAGGCTTTATACGATGATGGACAGATGATCAACAGTAACGTAATCAACCACGTGACCAAAGCGCGCATGGGTGACAACAAAAATGGCTGCCGCTGGAGAGTTGAGGTGTGTAGATTCTATTAGGTCTGTTCTAGAAGATATTGACAGCAAATTAATTTTAAAAGAGGAACAGAGAAATGCGATCAAGGCTCATCTTCTTATTCTAGGCGTGCAACTGCACACTTTGATTTTTGTTGACAACAACTGTGCCTGGCTTAACATACGTCACGCACTCTGTTGCTCTTATTGGTTGTAGGTCTATCCAATTGAGTGCAGAGGCATTTTTTTCCCTGGTTTGTTCGAAACACGCCCCATAATCACAGCTCTATGGAGCAGTATCAGACTCATATTCTGACTAGAATTGAGTAGGACTACCTCAGGCTACTGGAGACCATCCAGCACCTTATCAGGAGGATGCCTAGGCTTTGTAGGGATGTCATATAGACATGTGGAGGCCACACACAATACTCAGCCTCATTTTGATCTGTTTTAAGGACATTACATCAGAGTGTGTTTTTAACTACTCAAAGTTGTGCTACAGGTGTGATTTGGTAGATTTTTGATACACTAGAAGGTCTTGGATATTATCTTAGCCAGGACAAAAATAACTGACATGAATAAAGAATAAGATTAAGGTTCAGATAAATGTGTCAGAATAATGGGCACCAGGGGCCATTTCTTTACATGTCACACCCACACGTTCTGAGAAGTGATGATAGAGGATCTGTTAACATATTTCAAATAAGTATGGATTTAATGGATCTCTGCCTCCTTTTCTCCTCTAGCCTATTAAGTTGCTGACAGTAAGATATTCATCAAACTTCCCTGGCTTGTCAGTCTGATATATTATAGTATGAAAAAGGGCTTTTTCAGGTCTATAAACCTTCTTTTTTTAATGTCTTCCTGACTTTAGGCTTCAATGCCACATCTGTTTTTTTCCCTGCCCAATCCATTTTATACTGAAGATATTTGAGATCCTGGTCTACCAATGACACTACTTGCTGTTTTTTTTTTTAATCTGATATTTTGAATTGAAGACTTTATTTTTTCCAAGTTTTAAAGGAAAAGTCCAGTCTTATTCAGAATACAAACTTCTTTATGTATTTTAAATATGAAATTATTACATACTGTTCAATGAATAAGTGTTTTTATCTAAGAATAGTTTTATTTGAATGTGCTTTACCGGAGACCGCCATGTTTGTCAAAGAACACTACTGCCACCTACCGATTTGTGACGTCACGGTGCGGTATTGGCTGTTGAGCACCTCCCAATACTTTATCTGGTGTTTGTCACTATTCGCCATTATACAAGTCATCTTGAAAACATTCTTCTTTGAAGGCACATGTATGTGTTTTTTCTCTGGCCAGAAGTTAGATGGAAAATCCTCCCTCTTCTAGTTGGCAATCCAATGACGAACCTGTAGTGGATCACGAATCGAATAGGTTAAATGATATATATTTTTTTTCACTTTTACCTGATGTATTACAACATCCAACTGCCATGCACATGGACCTGGGCATTGGCAGTTTAACTATAGCTCTCACGAATTTCATTGGTGAAGGCCTCACGAAATTTTCAATAATTGTTGATTGCAGATTTGACTCGTAGTTCCCATTGATTTTTCTCTGTAAAGCAGGGAGAATTGCGCTCGGCTTACCACACAGTGACATCACTGCTGGAAGATGTCAGGAGTGAAGTGTTACTATATCTGGCCAAAAATGGCCGGTCCCAGACTCTTGATTATTCCTTGCTAACCGGGCTTTTCCTTTAATGCACACCTTCCTTCATTCCATAGACATTGCAAAAGAGAATCCCCTGAAAGCCCCCTCATGAAAAGATGAATTGAAATTTGTATTAAAAATCTTAAGTCGCTGCATTTTGAAGTTTCTGTTATTAACTTGCTGATACGCATTATAAGATGGCCTAGCCGCTGTTAATATATTTAAAAAAAAAGTTAAAGCAATGTTGGGATTTAGATGGTTAGACTATGACAAAAATCCAGGAAGCAAGTAATCAATATCCATTAGTCGATGGTATGGGAGAACAGCTGAGAGCTGAAAGAGATGAGCTCATCAAAAGGAGAACAAAAAACATTTAAGAGAAAACTTTCATTAAACTGTCAGATATCAGTTATCTGTTATACTCAGATATCCAGAGTGAGACCCATGGTCTGTTTGTGTTTTGCTATTATTATCATTATTGCTCAGAATATTTTTTTAATATTTCTAGATCAAGAAAACTGGGACCTTTCTTTACACAAACATATCAACAATATTGTGCAGCTGGTTTCCTGCACATGAAAATGTATTAGTCTTCTTTATAGGTTTCTCAGAACATAGGTTTAATGTATTTAAAATGTAAATTTTAAAAATAAAACGGCATAATCACGGAGTATCTTTCTGAAGAGTTTTCCAGCATAGTTTGCTCGCAAAATGTTATAACAGCAGGTGAGACTAAGAGATAAGACATCGTTTCTGACCTTATTTAATTGGTTGATTGCTCATACAATCCAGTCCAAATTCTAGTTTCCTTTTAGTCAAAAAGGTTATGCCTTTCAAAATGTCCTATCTTTAATAATTACTCCACAAAAATCTTCATCTCCTCAGGGGCTTAATGTAAAGGATGATAAATCCTTACTTGACATTGTTCACCAATAAATAGAAGCCACTAAAAGAAAAATGTATGATATGCATCATGGACATAAAGGCTTCTAATGTAAACATGTCTGTCAAAATGATAGACAGGTTTGCATTCATAAGTGTAAAGCAGGGAGGTAGGGATACAGGTCTGATGACTGTGCATCTTTAGAAGTAAATCTGCTGCTGTTAAGTACATGTGAGAACAGCTGCAGAAAGGGAAAAATGTCCATCTGTCTGCTCTAGCTCTTTAGTTCATATGTATTTTTTTTTCTATTTAATATTAAAATGACTAATAACGGAGGAGATCCATCCAATAAACTACATTTAGAGATTGAACGGATTCTGTCATTTTCTAACTGGTGCCTCAAAAAGCTGAATTTTGCTTTGGGGTGTTTGTGCAGTGTTGAGTAGGGGTTGTTAACACTGTCTCCTAACTCACCAGACCTCTCTTGCAACTCATCTGTAAGAATTGCTGGACTTGTCAAAGCTGTCAGTGTAAGGATGACCCAAACAATGTCAGAGTGCCATCATAGTGTGTTTGAGTCGTTAAGATGTTGTTGTTAGACCTATTTTTTGTATTTTGATGCTGCACAGCAGTCTTAAAAAGGAAAGTGAATTGAATTCCCAATAAGCCTTTCCCAAGGATGCAAGAATCCATAATCCTTAGCATATATTCTGCAACCACCAACTATTATGGAACAGATAACCTTATAATTCATTTTCTCAGCTCCAGGAACAAATCACTCATACAATTAGCGTGTTCCAAAGTGTTCATATCCCAAGGAACTTTTCTTAATTTAGCCACACTGCTGCTACAAACTTAGGTGTTTGTAAATGACCAGCAGACAGTAGCTCATGTTTGAGAGATTTCATCTTTTCAAGTCCGAACATTTTTATTCAGCCCCTATTACCGGTACTCTACTACCCTAAAACAAAGGAAACGCACACAAGAAGTAGAACTTTTAATTTCTGTTGGCTACTATTGTACGTCTGGAAAATCCTAATTGAATAGGTATAAATTTGCATAGAAGTCAATAATAAACAAGCAAATAATTTAATTTTTGAAATTCCATGACAATATTTATTCATATTATATTAAAAATAGTTGTTTTGGAAGAGTTATGCAGTTTGTTTCAGAATATAGTTTTTAATAGTTTGATTGTAAATCAAGCCATGACGAATGAGATAACGGTAATGTAATATTACACTGCTCAGCATTTGCATGACATAAAATCATGTTTATATTGGAGTGCTTTTGTGTGTGTGTGTGTGTGTGTGTGCGTGCGTGCGTGCGTGCGTGCGTGCGTGCGTGCGCGCGTGCGCAAGTGAAGAGCTTTTTTTTTTTTTTCCCCTGTGGCATTGGTGGTTAATAGTGCTGTCATTTCCTCTCAATACCAGCTTGAATGCTTTCTTGTAATGAGGTTGTCAATTTCCCTCTTACCGACCAGAACGTTGCCCTCCCATCCGGCTCCGGCCTCATGGGTCACTGCTGCAGCAATGTCGCATAGGCTTCCTAATGAGAAGGTCATATTCATTGTGTTGTCATTTAGGAACCACAATGCTGTTTCCAAACTCGGGATCACATTAAGCCTTACAGTCACAGCTGTACTCATTCCTGCACCTAAAAGAAATTGTTCTGATATTTAGAAGAAATGTTAGTTTTAAAAGCTGCAGGAGAAGAAATACTCAAGTAATTAACTGCAAAGCAGAAGATATTTCTCTAGGATTCTTATTTACAAACTTTGCTCATGATCAAGAAATAAAATATTACATTCCCCTGTTTTGATCGGAGGTATCTTCAATAAATTTTCCTAGGTTTCTGTGCAACTTTGTTTTGGAGGAAATTAGTTTCTGATTTTTAATTGCTGTTAGGAAATAGGTGCCCAGTTTAAATTAGGATACTGGATATTCTCTGCAATTCTTTCATAGACGCATTTTTCTTTTTCTAAATGGAAAGCAGGTATTTCAATTAATGTTTTCAGTGGTCAGGGAAGCCTATAAAGACAAATGGCCCAAAATTATAACCCTGTAAAGGTGCCTAAATTGGATTTTCTTAAAATCAATTAAACCTATCATATTGCTTCCAAAAACACACAAATACAGTTTCGATTTTTTTAATCAACTTAATTTTGGTATTGTTTATATTTTTATATTCTCAAAATTATTGTTATTTGAACCTATGTATCACTCACTATGACACTAGTGAGTGAAAACAGAATTTTACTTTTACACTTAGCAAATGGAGTTACTGTGCACATTCAATGTGATGTAAACACATACAGTACATTTTTTTTTCTACAGTATAATTACATGACCAAAGTAGGTACATATTCATTATCAGGTGTTATTATAGATTGTTCTAATTTGAAACAGATCTCATGTTTTACCTCATATAGTAACAGTTTGATGCAGTAGCAGATGGCTGTACATTAACAAAACACAGAGGTAGCAGTTTGCAACGCCTTAATTAGAGGTTCTGTTTTTATCAGCCTAGTGCTATGAATTCTGCTACATAGGTTGAAAATAGGGATTAGATCAACTAAATGTAAAAAGTAAATTTAAGAGCAGAGGAACAGTGAGATTTTGTGATTAACAGGGGAATTTTTTGTTTTATTTTTTTCGTTTTTATGGCACTAGTGGCTCGCTTTTGACAGTAGGCGGACAAGAAAGGGGGGTATGGCAGAGGGGGAGAGACATGCGGCAAAGAACCACAGGCCAGAGTCGAACCCGGGTCGCCCGCATTGAGGACTAAGGCCTCCAAACATGGGCTGTGCGTACTAACCACTGCCCCACCTGCATGCCCAGGTGAGGTTGTTTTGAGTGCATGAGTACGTGGTCATAACTGGGTAACATCTAAAATATTCTCTAATTTAGGTACATTCCATTTCAGTAAAGTAAAATACAAATGCTTGACAAATATGTTGTAATTTATGTATTTTAGATAAATGTAACAATAAATTGGTCTGAGTTGAACTCTTATTTTAATTTAGATTCACATGGGGAAATTGTCTGGCACAGACTTATTCATTATCATGATTTAAGAAGAGCAGCCAGCAGCAACTTCCGTTTTGTATTTTATCAAATGAAAAAAGATCGGTTAGTGGAGTGACTTCTTTGGTCTCAACATGAAATTGTCTGGGATATCTTATGTTTCAAAACAGTTCAATACAATTCAAACCACATAAGAGGCTTTTCTCTTAACTTCTTTTACTCAGGAAAGTAGAAACTGAGTGAGAGTCACACATATAACTCTTTATTGCATAATTGCAGAACCTCAAAAGGATGACAGATAATTAGTTAAGATTAAAATGAATTACCGCATTAATATGCTATTCAGCAACTTTCTAATTGGCAAATAAGAAATTCTGAGATGAGAGTTCACTGAGGTTAAACAGAATCTAGGAAACTGTTTAACATTTCCTTGAACAAAGATATACAGTAAGAAGATACACTTTTACAAGTAATGTTTTGATCTCGGCAACAACCACTGCTTTAAATGCCCTGTCAAATAACATAAACTGAAATCATCTTACTGCATGGTGTAATCTTGTTTTTTTTCACTTTAGGTTAATTAAATATTCAATTTGTGCTAATGGTGAATCAACATGACAGTCAATATTTTTCCTTTAATTTGATATCTCTGAAAATATTCATAGAAGGTAGTGTAAGTAGATTCCTAAGTGACTAAGCATGATTGCAGTATTCTGCTTATAACATGCTTATCTTCCTTCCAATATTCTCTGTATGAAAAAAAATGCTATTTGAATGTCTTTTTTTTTCTCATAAGAGTGCTCAGTCAATCATTACAAAGCACTTTACACACTAAAAGTGACAAAAGTGTAATGCAGCTTAATAAATTTAAAAGGATAAAAACAGAGGCTTAAGAAAGACTAAAAATAGTCTGGAAGAGACTAAAAATAAGTCTGTTTTTGATCAGCTAAAAAAAACACAACAAACCCCCCAAACAATTCTGCAAAACTGGAATTAATAGCAGGACTAAAAAATATATCCTATAAAAAGGTCTTCGTGTTCATAGAGTTCTTACAATAAGAGGGAAATTGTTTCACCATATGAGAGAAACAAAAGTTGTGACTTTAGACTTAATTTTACGATAATGCTTGTATAAAAGCTCCACTTGATAAGGTGCCTGATGTTATTACATCACAACCCTACAAATCCATGTCTCCTAAGAATCTTATAGTGGGCTGGTGGCTGTTCTGTAAGTTTGTATATTATGTTTCTGATTGTTGATCAAAGCAAACTGGTCATCAGCTCCCTTCTTAGCATTAAAACATATTAGATATGATCAATGTAGCTGATATTGATTTGTCATGAAATGCATTCTTGTAAAAAAACTTATTTGAGAAAGTGACTTTGCAGCGCAGAAATGAGGCTGTTTTGTAACATAGTCTTTTGAGTGAAATTAAATGTAATTGGTAGGAATTTTTGAAAATATTCAGCATAATCTACCAATCAAAGTCTAATTTGTTTTCATCTATAGCTGACCACATATGTTCTGGGTTAATTAGCAGGAGAAGCAGTGGAATTGGACTTATATGGGACAGTTATTACAAAAGAACAGCTCTGCTACACACAGGCTGCAGACAGTTGAGACAATAATGTCCCTATTAATTCCAGTAACTGACATGTAGTTAAGTGTAAATTAATCACCCCCACCCAAAAAAATGTGCAGCTTTATACAAAATATAAACAACCTAGACTTGTTTATTGTTGTACTGTTATTTTGCTAATCTATTAATCTCTTGATTTCTAGATTATTTCATTAATAATCGGGAAGCAAAACATTCCTTGGATAAGATTTTTTTTTTATAGAATTAAACCAGGTGAGGAGTTCTGGATAGAGAATGACAGAAGAAAAAAAAAAGTTTTTGATAATCCATTAATCCAATTAAGGGTTTCAGCCCTACCTACTATTATTTGAAAAGTTGATTTAGAAGTACTCCACTCTTCCCACTCTCCACTCAGAGACTTTGATTTCCTTATAAAATGCAAAACCTTCTTTCATTTTAAAAGAGGACTTTGGACTCTGAAGCAACAGTCTACCTTTTTTTCTTACTATTCCGTCACTTTTGACATGTCTGGTTCAACAGAAACCTGAATCCAGCATCAGTAGCCAATGTGTAGAATTCCTCTTTGCATATTTTTATCTTCTTACTCCAAGACTAAAAATTTTTTGTTGTGTGTGATAAAGCTATAGCATGAGTTTCAATTTCTGAGGTGAGTGAATAAATATCCTTAACTTTTGCTCAATATTTAGATTTTTGTAGCTGCGCTGGTATTTTACTGCAGACTAGTAAAATATCCAGTCATTAGTGGCAGCAATGGGTTGAAGGTGGAACCAATGTTTTTTTTACTCACCACCATTCATTTATATTCAACATATATCAAAGATTACATTGGAAGAAATCTAGTTAGACCAATTAGTAAATATGCCTAATTTCTCTCATTTCTTTGCTAAATACAAACATTTCTACCTGTATGTGAAACAATTAGATAAGACATAAATAATACATCTTTTATGTATTATTAATATATTCAGACAGTTGTTTGTCAGATCATATTTCAACATTTTCAGGCTTATAAATAAAAATGTAACATCAATAATCACTAATAAAGTAGCACTTATATATTTGTACTTGAAACATAATCAGAGGATTTTTAGATTGTTAAAAGAAAATCCCAAATTGGATTAAGATAATTTTGTTTGATCTGACCTTAAATTTATTAAAGACTTTGGCATGTGGCCCAAAACAATTCAAGAGATTTAAACAGCTGCCTCCTACTTAGTGCCCCAAGATTTGTTTTGTGCATTGGGCTTTTTTTAAAAAGATGCAGCGCACGCTCTGGAAATTAGATTATTTTGAAATTTAAGTTAACTAAAATTGCATTTGGAAAGTGCAATTTTTAGGACATTTGACAATGCTGTTGATTGTTGAACAGATTTAGTCTTTCATTTTAACTCCTACTCCAGTGAAAACCTTTCAATCGTCCTTTTTCTTTGATACTGTCAGAAAGTGCTTCAGACTGCAAAGAAATGGACAATGTGTGCGAGTGTGTCAGTGACTGAAAGTATGTGTGTGTGTGTGTGTTATCTCCCCATGACTTCCCTGAGGAATAACTGTCCAGAACATTCCTTGTGCCTGGTAATGGCATGCTGCTATCTGTCTGTACACTGCTCTGAAAAGAAATTACTTTCCAACATTGAGGCTTTCCTTGACTGCTCAGGCCTGATTTAACAGCAGTGAATAAAGCTTTAGCTTCAAGGCACAACTCTCCAGCAAATCTCTTCTTTCATTAAACGTAACTGATGTTTTTTAAATTTTCTTTATTTGACATTATGCAGAAAAAATACCAGCAACAGCGAAAGCAACAGAAGGGATGAAATGCGTATTTTCTAACTCTGTGATTTCACATTATATTCAGTCTGCATAGCCCTCATACATTTTTAATATAAAATCTTTTGCCATATCCTCTCTAAATATTGTAGCTCTTTTTAACGGCTGTAAGAAATTGATTAGTGGACTCAAGACGGCTTTTCAGTGTAGTATGAAAAGCGGCAATGACTGTACATTACTGATTCATCACAGTTAATTGCTGTGTAACTATACTGGAAGTGTCTTTCCCGGTCCTCGGCGGAAGTTTTAATGAAGCCTATGTAGAAGAAAGCCTTCACACTCAATGCTTTTAGTGGATGTTTTTAAAGTAAGGAAGCTCTGTGATGAGGATCATCTGCACTTCCTGTCTACAAATCCCCCCCAGCACCACACATTTTTTCCTTTGCAAAGTGCTGTCCTAGCATTCCTTGTTGAAAGCAGCATTTGAAAATCTGCTTACCCACTGAGGTAGAATATGTACATGGATCTTTTGCACCTGATGTGACCTTATTTATCTTAAGCCAGAGAATCACTGAAAGGCAGGGCTATTATACTTATATAGCACTTCAGTAGTAAGATGTTTTAAAGTGCTGTACATGATCAGACAGAAAAAAAATAAAGTACTCTTCAGTGACATGACTGAGACCAGGTTGAGAACAGGTTTAAAGGAGTTTTTTCCCCACATTAATTAAGCATAAAAACTAAATGCAGCTCCTCCTTATTTTGTTCTGGTTATTCAGAGTAGACATTAGGCAGAATACCTGAAATGTCTGGTTGATAAACTGACAATATATTTTTTATGTTTTTTGATGTCTATTTGGTGATTTATAGGCAAATAGAAGTCTGTTTCCAAAGATACACTGGGGACATTAGAACTGGGGTGATGTGCTCCTCTTTCTTAGTTTTATAGAGGATGTGGACGGCAGCAATCAGGATGGCCTAGGAGCTCGGTCATCCGGGAGGGTCTATGTGTAAAGCTGCCTCCACATCAAAAGGAGTCAGCTGAGGTGGCTCAGACCTCTCTTTTGGATGCACCCTGGCCATCCGGAGGTGTTCTAGGCAAATCACACCAGGAGGAGGCCCAGGGGACGACCCAGGACATGCTGGAAGGACTATGTCTCTTGGCTGGCCAGGGAACGCCTTGGGCTTCCCCCCTGCAGAGGTGGAGCAGGTGTCTGCAGAGAGGGAAATCAGACAGTGTCTGCGGAGACCCGCAACCAAGTCCCGGATAAGGCTGGAGACGACGAGTTCGAGCACATTTACCCAGAGCCTGAATGGGTTCATTGTCACCAGTTGATATAATGTATAACTGTCATCTTCACGGTTATTGTAACTTATGTTTATTACATTCCTAGCTATATGGAGCATGTTATTTAATAGTAGGGATCCTAAGATGGACCGTTTGGGAATCCCACATGTGATAATCTGCTCTCTGGTCTAAAATGATTGACACAAAAAAAATCTCTGTCCTTCAAGTCCAGTGCTGTACAATCCAATTGTTCCAGGTACTCTAATAAAACAGTGATCAGCAGTGTGTAAGGTCCAGTAAAACCAGCACGGTGGTTCTTTCACAGTATGCATTTCAATGGATTTTATTGAACACCTTGGCAAGGGCATCAGACTGATGGATCCTTGTTAGAAAGTTGTTTAAACTACTGAAACAGCCTTTTCAATAATCTTACTGATGAAGAGGAGGTGGCGATGGGCATGTAGTTCTACAGCAGCAGCTTGACTAAGTTGCCTTTTTTCAAGAGCAGTTTGTAATTTTTCTTAGGGCATGGGAGAAAACACCTGACAGAGGGGACATATTTATACCAGTTAAAAGAGAAGTAATGACGGGCATACTTTTTTAAATAAAGCTATGGGTAAAACACAGAGGCAGCAGGAAGAAGAATTTAACTGGTGTAAAATGTCTTAAGTTTTAGTAATGTCACTTGATTGTTTGAACACATTTATCTTAAGTGTTTGTAACTCATTTTTTTAGATTGGTAAGTTTTGTCATCAGTTCTTTTAGAGAGCTGTGTCCACAAAGAAATAAAAGGAACACAGGAGCCTAGAAGAAGAATGTGGTTCACTATCACACACTCGCCTCCATGGTGATGTGTCAAAGCAAACAATGGTAATGCAAACTTAAAAAAAAAAAAAAGAGGAGCCTCTCTTTACAATAGCAGAAGAAGCCTTGAGTATTAATGCTGATGGATTGCTTCCTTTCTTACTTTTTTTCCCCTTCTAAAAGATAATTGAAGTATGTATGAAGTGAGCTAGTCAATTTGTGCTAAATGCAAGTATAAGGCACAAAGGTTTTCAGGTTGACTCATCTCTAATTGGACCTCTGAGATTTTATTTGATGTGATTTTTATCATATGTGTTGCAGAACTCTATAGTGGGCCAGCAGAGCTGAGCATTTAATAGCAACTTTACCTTTTAGCAGGAGGGCCCTAGGTTAAAATGCCACAGACTCTGTCAGAGTCTCTGCATCAAACTGATAACAAACCAAAAACACTGCATATTTACACCATATAAATCTAATGCTCTGAACTACCATATCAATGCTTTTTTGCACCATGTTTTTTTTCTCCCACACCGCTTACATTTGATCACTGCTGCACTTTAAGGACATGTCATTTTGTATACAGTCTGTGTATAAAAAATTACAATAAAAGTTGTCCTAAGTCTAAGTTCCTCTTGGGATTAATAAAGTATTTTTGAATTGAATAAGTTCTTCCTGTGCATTCTGGTTCTCTCTACAGTAGTTTATCTAGTTTCCTACTGCAGTTCCGAAACTTAACTGTTAGGTTTTTTATTTATTATGCAAAACTGTCTTTGGGTATGAATGTGGGCAAATGGGTCTGTCAGTGTTTTTTCTTTGTGTTTTTGTGTTACCCTGCTATAAAAGACGGAAGCCTTTTCTGTATATGAAAACTTAACAAAGCCATGCTTGTTTATTTTTATGACCAAAAAGAAGAATTTATTAAAAACCTTCCTCTGTAATGTTGGTAAACAAAACATTACATATTAAATAATGTAGCAGATAATACTTTGTTATATGAACTAGCTTTTTAAATCACGATTGCAACTATTCTGAAGAAAATATGTCCTGAATGCATTATATTATTCTTCTAAAGAGATTTAACAGGTCATTTGGGGAATTTGTTTAAACTAAGTTTAGGTTGGAATATTCAATGCAAAACTGCATTTTATTCTATGCAATTAAATAGCAAAACAAATCTATTAAAGGGAAAAAAAATTAAAACTTAAAAAGTTTGCTTGCATTTACCCTTAAATGTACATTTTTGTGTAACATGTTTTGATTCAACTTCATCAAGTAGTTGCAGTTGTCTATAAAAACTTCAGATCTTAACTTGAATATTTTTGCCTTCTCTACTATCTTGCAGAAGTTACTTTAATTCATGAGCTTGTGAGGGATGCTATCCTCAGCTCATTACAGATTTTCTGCCACATTTAATTTAACTCTAAGTAGACCGTTCCCAAACATTCAAGCTCATAGTTGTTTTAGGATTTATCCACGTCCAAGCGTTTCTTTTTCTAGATTTTCATAGATTTATCAAAATCTTTATCTAAAAAGTATTGGTGTTTTTTTTTTTGAAAAAACAAATGGTTCTGTTTTCCAGAGCTATTCATCATTACATTCATCTGGAAATCACAGACATCTGTGGCCTTGTCTAGAAGTTGACCTTTAGTTGTTGAATATTAGCAGCTCCTTCATGGTTTTTTTTTTTTTTTTTTTTGCTAGGTGAGACCACTTTTAATAGTCTTTTCTTTACTTTTAGAGAAGTGTACAGTAAATATTTCAACATCAGGCAACTCTTGTATGAGCATATCATACTATATTTAAAGTGGATTTTTTGTTCACTTTTGTTCCGTCTTAAAAAAAAAAAAGATTATTTCATTGTTTTTTTTTATAAAGGATGCAAATGAGCCAATTTTTGGGGCAAAAAATCCATCGTACACCTTTAAACCTTAGAAGGGATTCAATCTTAATTTGCAGGTGTGAACTTGAGTATGGGAGGCTGCATTAAAGGTTCTTCTGCAAAGTAGTTTTTTTGAACGTCACCTATATTTTTGGAATAGTTATTGTTTCACAGTCATATCAAGGGTGCAGTTATCCCTAATACTCTTATACTTAGACTTTTCTTCCCTGTGCCTCTTTCATGCGTGGACACAGAGCTCTGTTAACAGCTAGCCTCTTTAGCAATAACCTTTGTTTCTTTCTGTGTGCAAGGTAGTCATGTTTTGGACAACTGTCAAACAGTCTCCCTTCCCTATGATTGTGTAGCCTACAGAGCTGGGAGATGATTTAAAGCCCTTTACACACGTTTTGGATTAATGAGCTAATTGGATTGCTGCACCAGTTGTTTTCAGTAGTGGACCTTTTTACAATATTCTTAATGTCTGAGATACTGAATTTCATGTTGAATAATGTAATTATACGACCAGCCCCTCAAATACTTCCATGACTCTGTGTTGTGGGACTTTGAATCACGTATGATTCATTCTGCCAATGGGCTCTGATCAGACTTTGGCTGCTTCACATCTAACAGGAGCCCAGATGCCCGTCCTTGAAGGGTTTCCCACCCACTTGGTGGGAATATATCTGAAGTGTTGTTAGTTTTGGTTTTGTGCAAGTAAAAAATTAGGCTGTTTTCAAACTTTTAATTGAGCTTTTTCATTTTAGTGCGTCCTGACTGTTTTTATTTTTTATTTTTTGAGAATATAAAGCTTGGTCCTAAAGTCTACCTCTGTTAGCACTTTTAGGACTCATGGCTCCTAGAAAAGTTTCAATAATAAAACCCACAAATGTCCTCATTGGCATTCATACAAATGCATGTATAAATAAAATCTGACATACATTTGAAGAACTTTGTTAAAGCTGTGCTTTATTGGCAGAGAAAATTGATGGGCACTGGGTTTCACACTTGTAATTCATGAAATTTGATTTTGGTTTGTTTGGTCTCTTTGGTGAAAAGTCAGGCCATGACTAAAGGATGTTGGTGCAATGTAAAATTATGTTTTAAATCATACTTATTTGTGCAGTTTTGCTCTGAAAACAACTCAAAATATTTCAACCAAAAAAAAAAACTATGTAGGAGGTTTCAAGGTTGATGTTCGCAGCTGCATCATAATAAACTAAAAATGCTTCTCTGCATGTTTCCATCTGAGGTTTGAACATATTATTGCTCATTCTGCTGTGGAAATATCGACAATTTTAATAAACATGTTCTGAACAATTTTAAGGTGAAAACTAGAGGGGGGCATGGCCACCTCTAGCCCATCATTGGCCACCCCTGAGACCACCCCTACCAGGTGATTGGTATTTCTCCTCTAATCCTAATGGTGGCTGCAATGATACCATCATGTGGAATTTCTTACTTTGAACTTTTAAACCTGGTATATTAACCATGAACTAAAAACAAAAATGTAGCAAAACATCTTTCACAATAATATACTACAAATAAAGAGGACTAATACAGAATTTTTTATGAATTAGTGTTTAGTTTTTGTAGGGGAGAGTTTTTCTCTGCAGTTGTCTAGGAATCCTCTATAAAGAAAAAATCTATTGCTCAACCCATTTGATGTATATATTATATAAAACCATCAATGCATTTAAAACGCTCTAATGTATAAATATGCAAATAGCTTTATTAGCAAGGACCCAAATTAAACTCTGGTCTGTCTTGGCAAATCTAGATATTCTGCATGTTCATTTTCCTGTTGGTTTATTTATTATATATTCTATATTATTTATATATACAGTATTATGTATTAGTCAGCCACCCCTCTGTATAAATTGGCCCCTGCCTGACCACCCCTATGAAATTTTTCTGAAACCGCCACTAGTCAGGCACCATGCTAATGTGGCCACCTCTACTGTAGAAATCCCTTGGGCACCCCTGTATAGATTTCCTAGAACCACCACTGGAGTTCTCAGCAAGCTTCCGGAAGCATCCTGTCATGCCAAAAATGAGTTATATACATATTATTTTCTTCCACTGTTGATATTTTTTGGTGTCTATCTGGAACAATTTACCTTTTTGCAGTAATAAAAAGTTGTTAATGAGTTCTCTGAGCTGAATCACTGTTTGTTCAGCAGGTGGGCACCAGCTACAGTATGCAAACAACCTCATGTAGAGGTGAAATAAAATCCACCCCTGCAGGAAAAATTCCTCACTGCGACTTTACGCTGCACTTTAAATTGAAATGTGGTTTCTCTGAGATTACTTTGTAAATTAGCATCTTTGGTCATGTTTACAAGAGGAACAATCTAAAGTGGTGTATTACAGAACTCAGGCTTAAACCTTTTAATTTACAAATCCAAAATTTTTGATTAACTTTATGTAGATAGTAAAGATAATTATTGCAAAGAGAAATTAATAGCTTTTGAAGGAAAACTATCATGCAAAACTATAAAATGACAAAGAATATTTTATTTTTATTTTGCAAAAATGAGATTCTTGTTTACTGTAAATATTCCAGTATTAACTCTTCTGAACTAATTGGCTTTCTGTGCTTGACTATTTACCAAAAGCTACCTATTTTACTTTAAATGGTGCTGTTGGTTCACATAAAAGTATTAGAATTTCATTTTAATGTGATAGAGTTTTATCTAAAACCCAACGGACATGGTTCTTGCTCTACTGAGGCTAATTTCTCATAAGCCTTTGAAACACTCCTATGTCAGTCTAGTGTCTCTGATGGATCATGAATGTTTAAACCTGAGTAGGACCCTGGAACCATACTAACCTATAAATTAAGTAGTTCAAGTTCATTTAGTAAATTAAGCCACAATCCTACACAACAGTAACCTCATGTTTCACCATTTTAAATATGTGATCATAATATCTTAAAAGAATTGGAAAATAATCGATGCGGTGAAGCTTTTATTTGGCCAAATTAAACAGAACTTCAGAAACATACAAGTACATTCAGGTATTGCTAAAAAGATCTGTATCAAAAATTATTTCTTACATTCCTCATTCAGTTGCAGATATTTCCCAAGATAGCTCGGATGCTTTAACTTGATGTGTCGCTCTAAATTTGAAATGGACGTGGGTGACTTGGAGACTTGTTGAAGACCTGGTGGGCAAAGTTTACACAAACGTGAGGGTTTTCTTTTGTCTGTCTGAGTCTTCCTTTGTTAGTTCATAAAACTCTGCCAGGTGCTCTGCAAATCTCGTACTGTATCAGAAATACCAGTAGATGAGTATGAATTGCAAAGACTAGTACTAGCAGTAGACATGAGCTATCAGACCAATAAGTGTCTTTGGGCAAACCTCTAAGCCTGCATGCTTCAGGTAACGGTAATGAGGGGGATATTTCAGGAAGACTCAAAGGACTTTAAAAACGCCCAGAGGATTTGCTAAAAATACAGTTTGACACTTTCAAGCATATTTTTCTCTTAGGATTTCAATATGGAAATATTTCCATCTTCGTTTCTAGTGGCAATCGTTCTTTTTTCTTTTTGATTAGGCCTGAGCAGCGACAGCGCTGCGAAGGCCTATTGTATCTGTAGTGTTTGTATATTTTAGCTTTTCTGATATGTTCATGGTCACCTTCCTGTTGCATGACCAACCTTCAGCTGTCTGGTAGGCACTCTTGTTTTTCTTGTTGATATTATTGCTTTTTTTTTTTTTGGAATACTGTTTACATTCCTCAAAATGGGTTGATTGTGTGTCGTCACTTTTGCGTGCTCACTATTTTCAAGAAAGTAGGAAAGTTCGACAGGTCTACAATAAAAGCAAGGTTTAGAAATATGGAACACATTTCTATTTACACTATACTATACTAGTCTTAATATAATCTGTTACAACTAATTTCCTTCAAAAGTCACCTAACTAATAAATTATGTGCATTTCAAACTTGGCATAAAAAGGCTGTTGTTTTTGTAACCACTCAGATTATCTTGATTTATCATTCCAATTATACAGTCAAACAAATCTTCTGTTTTTTTTACCCATCCCTTGTAAAGCAGTGGGTAGCTTTTTGCAGTGCATAAATAGCATTCTGAGGTCAATGGTCCCAGTCTGTTTTGAAAGGAGATCTTGTGGTTTCTCCAGGATTAAAAGGCCTTCCCCTCTAGCTGCTGTCACCAATCATAGATATTATAGACATTACAGAAACCAAGGTATTGTGAAGACCTAAAAAAGACCTGAGAAAGAGCAGGGATAATGTTTGAAATACGTTTAAATGAGCATAGAGAATGCCCCATATGTCACAGAAAGCCGTATCATCATTTGAAAATGAAGGTCATCTGACCATCCAGGGATGGATAGTATTAGAAAAGCACAAATGTAGGATATGAGCTACAGCTCAAAATGGAGAATCTACTGCATCAGTAGATCAACTATTACATGTACAATTGAATAATCTGACTATGGAAAGGTGGCAGAAGAAAAGCCGTTAATGGAAAAAAAGGCCCAATTTTTTCTCCGAGCCCAGTAGGGTTACATGGAAAACATTTCAATGGTACTCTGGTACAGGTATATGAAATTTGGACTTTATGCTCTGCATCTAATATCCTATATGTTATAGAAAACAATTACTGCACAGGGCAACAAACACAGCACCCAAGCCTAAAGCAGATTGGTTAAAGCATCATTAGATGAAACTTTGTTTAAATTTAAAAAGGTTCTCCTTTAAGTAAGACGGCAATACTTAACACAGGACGAGACTTACAATGGAAGGGTTTAGGTCATAGATTTTAAATAGGTCACTTTGTTCTAATCAAAGTCGAAGGCAAAATCCAAATGAAAAAAAAAAAAAAGACTTTAAAATGTACTGTTTACATTCATTCTGACACAGCTGGAAAATGGGAAAGAATATTACTAGATCCATCTTGAATCATGGAGACAAATGCATTCCACTCTCTTCAAGTTCTAATATATTTGGAGGAAAAAGGTGCCATGCATTAACTGTCTATTCACTTAACAGTTATAAATTACAGCGTGTTTATCCATTCCAAAAAATAAATTTATAAAATGAAGTTTCTGTTACAGCAGAATTTGATTTGAGTAGGTATCAAAACATAGCCTCATAGTAAGCTGATTTTTTGTTTTGAAGTTCTGACCTTTCATTTTGTGGTGTTGGTGTCAAAAGCTGCATTTGTATTCAAACTTGAAACACTTGCTTCAAGGTTGTTTAAGCCATGCACACTATTATGCAGATATAAAAAAAAATCCTTATTTCCCCGCAGGCCACTTCAGATGAATCATAGGGCATTTGCTGTGACAAATTACCACATTTTCTCTGTATCCTAATTTGCTGCACACCGTTGCTCAGTACAGCCTTTCTCTCGATCTGTCAACGTCAAAAAGTAGAAGAATGTTGGCATTTTTCCCCCTGCTCAAATCAATCAACTGCTAGGGACAGGTTTGAAGTTTTATTTTTGCAAAGACGAATCTTAACCTTCACTTGAAAAGCCAGATAAATTACTTTTGGTTTGGATCAGCTGTCAGATAGCAAATCATTGGCAGTCAGCTGTAATAAAACTATCCTGTTGTCATTATACGTCCATTAAGAGTCACATCACCATGCAGCCAGATGCACCGGACCTGAAACCAGCAGGACTCATCATCACTGTCACATAGCGGTCACATCTGACCTTCAGACGTGAACCTTTGCACTTCTTAGGCAATCATTTTTACCACCTCAGTGATGAGTCATTACACTCAGCCTGTGAAAATCTGATTTTTTTTTTTTTTTATGTAGCTGTCAGCATTAATATGATAAAAGCTATAATTTCGATTGAAGTCACCACATTAAATATATTTGTTACAATTTTACCTTTTTCGTTTTTTGGATGGTAATTCTCATCTTAAATGAGAAATATTATCTTGCATTAAATACTAGACTAAATATGGGATCATCTTGGAAGTATCCAAACATGAGCTTCCTTTGCCCAATTTTCCCTGAAAAAAGATTGTAATTTCTGTTGTACATTTTTAAAAAACATGCTTTTAAATACCTGATCATGTATTTGGTAGACTAAATATTGTTTTAATGGAATAAACCTTTTTCAGGGATATGTGACTATAAAATAGACAAACTTGTCTTTGCGAGGCCTTTCCATTTACTTTCATGCATTTATAACCCATTTCTACAGCCTAACAGTGAACCTTACCATTGACGTAACCATCGGGGTTGATGCCTACTGTAACCCTATGGACCTAAGACTAAACCTAGCCCTATGGACCTAGTCCTAAACCTAGGACTAATGCACACAGTCCTGCACCTAACCACCACCCAAAGAAGAGAACTTCTCCTCATGGGGACCAGTCATTGGTCTCCACATTTACCCATGTCCCCAAAATGTTGCATATGTCTGGGAAATTTGTACCACATTACACAATAAATATTTAACTCCATGTGGAGAAAAAGACATTCAGAATAAGACAACCAAAATAAATAATGTACAAAAAAAATCAAGCAACTATAAACTGTATAGAGTTTCTAAACAACATATATAGTAAGATCACATATGCTTTAAAGCTACAGTGTGTAATAATTAAAGGGATATACAGTCAGAAATGTAATATATTATACATAACTATGTTATTTATCATCATCTACGAGCTCAGCCTCTTAACCTTAATATTTGCGTTGCCTTAGAATTCGTTATTTATAATTACATAGGAGCGGGTCTCGCAGCCATGGAGGCAGACATCTTTGCGCTACGGCAGCGCAGAGCCAACAAACTAGCGATTGCGAGATCGCCAAAACGTCACGATGTAGAAAAAATAACGGGTATATTTATTATCTTAAGTCTACATGAAATCTATACCCTACACAGACTAATGAAATACTATCTGTAAAATTATCTATGTAAACAAACCTCATCACTTGAGAAGGTAGGTGATGCGGACGTCGTGGAAGACATTTTGTCCCGTAACGCTCGCCGTACTGTTGGGGGGGAGAAGCGGTGGCGGGGAGATGTTCATGTTGCTGCAGTCTGCAGTCTGACCGCTAGATGTCAACAAAGGTTACACACTGTAGCTTTAACATCAAAAGACTGTGGTAACTAATCTGACATTTAGTGTATAATTCCAGAGAATAGGACTTTTTTGCAGACTATTCAAGTTTCATAATACTAAACTTTGCATTCATGCTGCAATGGTAGTGATTGGAACTTTCAACTTCATAGATTTGATGATGTGACCCAATACTCCACAATGCAATAAATTTCATCTCTGGAATTAGTTGTGGGTCACAATTTAAAAATGCAGTAAGATATGGGGGTTTAAAGTGGAGAAAGTGCTATCTATGGCTGTACAGAAACCTTTGGGTTCTAACTCTAGGATGCAGGAAACTGCAGGAAAAAATGGCTTTGAAGAAAAATGCTGATGTCAGAAAGCAAATGTTAACTTCACCATATGGTGGATTATAACTTGTATTCTGCAAATAGGCACTTTAAATGTGCCAAAACACGTACCTTGCTTACACCAAAATTCCCAAAAGTATGTTCATCTTAAGATTAAGCAATGCAAGCCAAATGCTTTTCCTAATAAAGTGAGTGAGGTGCAAATATTTTCCACTTTATGTGATCAGCCCACATAAACATTGCTGTATCCCGTCATCATTTTCTGACAGCATTTACTCACACATCCATTTGCTTGCCAGGATCTTAAGCTTCAGCTCCATCTTTAATATTGGGACCTTAAGTTTACTAAGACCAAAAGAAAAAATACCAAGTCAACTGGGTTTTGTATGAACAAGAGGCATAGAAATTCTTAGTCATGCTTCGTGACTAGACTCCTTAAGTCATTTCTTCTTTTTTTTTTTGTCATTGCATTAGTGCTTTTTATTTTCTGATTGGGCCCTGGAAGCACTCTAAGGCTAAAGCATTTGTGACCTTTCCAGGACAAACTTATGTAACCACTATCTTTCGAAAGCTTTCCTCAGGGTGTTAATGATCATTTAAAGCAGAAGGCCCCAAACTGCCAATCTACAATATTTATTTTTATTGTTACATTAATGCTGATTTTTGCACAGTTTTTCTTAGTCAGAAGAATAACATGCTGTCATTTTGCACATTTTTAATGTCGCTGCCCTTTTAAAATATCCATTACTGTAAAATTTCCACAGCTATGTAGTAGTTATTTATTCTCCAAGTGCACAGTAGTCAGGGCTTTATTTTCCGACTGCTTTTAGACAAATGAAATGTAACAAAATAAGTGATCAGTCTCTTCCACATAATACAGCCACTGCCATCTAGCAAACTAAGCCACTGCTACAGAGCTGCCGCAAGTGAGATGCCTCAGTGACCACTAGCATGCTTGACGTCGCCATGACAACGCAACTTCGGTGATCTTGTGTTGATTAGGCCTCAAAATAATTAAATTATAAAATACAAATGCATGTAATAGTAAAATAAAAAAAGTCAAAATCATTTCCCAAAATATTAAGAAATATATAAAATTGTGGAAAGTAGTTTCAATACATTAAACAAAAAAACAAAACAAAAAAGTCTCCCTCTCGTCACTAAGGGGTAGGGATTGAACGGTTTATGAAAACCGTCCAAACCGTTTGGTTCGACTGTCTCGGTTCGGTTCGCGTGTGTTTCGTTCGGTTCATGTGCTGCTCCTTTTTCTCATGGTCGAGGGGTGAACAATCCAGAGCAGAAGGGGGCGGTACTGCGACCAAAGCCAACCACCAGTAGTAAACAAGAAGAATAAGTGAAGCAGCGTAGCTGGTTTTAGCAGAAAAAAATCAGTTGTTGTGGAGAATTGTGTCGGACTGGCGAGTGGGAAAGAACAGGATTTGGAAGACACGCCAGCAGCACTTTATAGGTCTGCTGTATGGGACCACTTTGCATTTAAAGTGACCTACGATGACGGCGGAAAGAAAGTTGTGGATAAAAGTGTAACAGTGTGCGAGCATTGTGCAACACATGTTTATGCTAACAGCAACACGACCAACATGTCAGCTTAGAGATTTTCCTAACAATCAACATATACCGAACCGAAAACCGTGACCACGAAACCGTGAACCGAATCGAACCGTGGATTTTGTGAACCGTTCCACCTCTACTAAGGGGTATTGCAGCACCCCCAGCACCCCCCTTCCCACGGCCATGACAGTATTTATATTGTTAAAACACTTTACAGTACAGTATTTTGTCTATTCTTTAACTTATCCCTATTGTAATATTCTTATAAACTTTTCTAAGGTCCACATTTGTGACCATATTTTCTATAATCTTTTTGCTGCTGTAAAACCCAGAATTTCCCCATTTTGGGAAAATAAAGGGATTTTCTATTCTATTTTTTGTGAATATTCAACCTGGAATAAGCCCGGCAGAAAGAAATGCAGCTGCAATTGTAGCTAAAAAGCCCTCCATCAATACTTGTTGCTCTTAATTTTTCTCTTTAATAACTCCAATTTCTTATTTCTTTTGTTGACACTTGACCTTTTGTGAGTCTTCTGTGTAAGTATCATTGAAAGCACTAAGAAGCAGGCCCCAATCAGTTGATTGTGCCGGAACTTCGGCATGTAATTTGCAGATGTAGTTTGGGATAATATTAAATAAGCCACTGCCTGTTGGTTAGTTGACATTTAAAATTTTACGTTTATGTATAACCTTTCCTGCATGAAGGTGTGGTTAATCTTGCCAAAATATTTTTAACCACACTAAGAGCAAAGTCAGAAAATGAGTCCGAAGTGTAATATTTTGTTTTTGCAGATTAATCACGTCCTTGTATTTATGAAACAAAACAAAAAACACCACCATCATATGTTCAGGAGCTTAATTCTGATCTATTTCATGTTGCCAATTATCAATCTTTGAGTTTCTTCATGGACTATTAAAGGAAGATCACTAGGTTAACTGTGTTGGCAGTCTAAAGTAGGTTTTAAGTTTGGCTTCAAATGTGCTTTCGCTGCTTGGATTTGCCTGTAGCATTTCTTTAAAAACCTCTTTAAAAATGTTGTGTAACTAAGCATGATGAGTCAACCTATTTATACTGAAATTAGAGGGAATGATGGTCTGGATTTTATGACAGAATCTTAAGGATTTATTGGTTTAAAAGCTCACTAAGAGTTTAACTATTCAATGATGAGTTATTGAGTGATTTTTTTTTTTTTGCTAGTTTATTTTACAAGCAGTTGCTTTGATTTCTAGTTATGTCTTCTTTTTTTTTTTAGCCTGCTCTCAGCATCGATCAGCCAGCATGTGAAACCTCATGACTCAGAGGAGCTAATTTTCTTTTTCTCCATTAAAATATAGTGCCCAGGTAGCACAGCTTGAAAATTGTTATCCCACGTTTTCATGGCTGACATTTTCTCTCTCAGCACGATGTATACCTGCTTCATTATGAAGACAGTCTTTTCTCCCCCAGATTTTTCTTAGTGCCCAGAAAGGCTAATTGTAGATGTTTCAGGGTCAAGGATTCAGAGGGGGGCTGTTTTACGCTGGCATGTACCTTTGTTGGTCTGCGCTGCATGAGGGCATGCAACGTTTGAGCCTCACATATGGGTGGTTATGACATCTTGGCATGTGTTGAGTGACCTGCTGAGGAGAACACTTTTTCAAATCTCTTTATTAGATAAATTAGTCAGTTTTGAATGTTATACTTCTGAAGGTCTGGAGAGCTGTATTGTAGCTCAAATGTAATCAGAGAAACTCTTTGTGGTTTATTGTGCCAGTGACACGCTTTTCCCACAAATGGAGAGAATGAAGGAAAAGCATAGTTAAAAAGAATGGTCAGTATTTCACATTATATTGGGATTAAAGATGTAATAAGAGAGCTGTGACACCAAATCAGTATGTAGGTAAATTTTGACTCAAGTAGCCATTAGCTTTGAGATATCTTAAATTATTATTCAGGTTACTATACAGCACTTGGAACATATTGATGTTCCATGTGTGATGCAGTTATCAAAAACTCACCTATGCATCTTGGTTTAAGTCTAAGGTGTACTCCTGTATGTTGTATGTAGTTAGTATATAAGTCACATTTCACAAACCTCTGAAGTTTTCCGTCACACCGATCCTGCAGAACAAGATTTTATTTTTTTTGCTGAAGAACGTATATTTGCACAACAATTTTGTCTCTACCATACCATGCCAAACCATACCAACTTTATTTATGAAGCACTCTATGCACCGGACAGGACCAATTGCTGTACACAATAATAAAATACAATAAAATTATAAAATAGAAAAAAAAACAAGTGTAAAATCCATATTAGTATACAAAGAGAATAAAACAAAGTAAAACCTCTCAAATTGTGCCAAAAGCCAAGGACAAAGGAGGAATTTAAGAAGGGACTTAAAAACAGCAAGAGAAGAGGCCTGTCTTATACTCAGAGGCAGATCATTCCACAGCTTAAACAGTAGTGTATAGGATTTCCTAAAAGCACGTTCACGAGTCTACGGAAACCGCGGCAGACCAAACCAGACGAAAGTGCGCATTCAGCTCGGCAAAGAACTCATGCTCTTCCTCAACACTGAAGTCCTCAGACATTTTTCTTTCGTTGTTTCTTTCTTTGCACAGGTAAACAGCACATTTCTTCTTCTACGCTTGCATTATCGGCAGAGCAGACGCTGAATGCGCACTTTCATCTGGTTTGGTCTGCCGCGGTTTCTGTAGACTCGTGAACGCGCTTTTAGGAAATCCTATACACTACTGTTTATGCTCTTAAAAACATTCTAAATGACTTCGTTTCGAGTAAATTATGGACGCTACCCACTCAGGACACTTGGAATACATTGGACGAGCAGCATGGAGGAATATTGACACGTTTTTTGTGGACTTTTATGGACCTTTCTGCCTCGGGCGCCATAGACCTCCATTATTGAATGTCAGCAGACAGCAAGAAGCTTCCCAGATCTCCAGATGCATTTGAGATATCAAAAAAGTACTCCAGAGTGTTGTTCAGCATGGGGGTGAGTAGAAAATGAAGGCTAATCATGTTTTGGGTGTACTATTCCTTTAACCCTTTTAGATAGGGTTCAAACCCCACACCACTACACAATTAAACACATTAATGTCAGTTAAAATGGAATGCTTTGACTAGGTTGTAACTGCTTTGAGTAAGGAGGTTTTCCTCTGTTTATGTTTATGCTGTCTGCCTCAGGCATTAGTGAAACAAATGAGACCATGGCTGAATGTGCATCCTAACCCCTCAATCACTATATTTAGCCGGGACTTTATAGTGGACTCTATAGTGACTCAGTTAGCTGGCCACTTGGACAGATGATCACTACTATCTGAATGGTCAGTAGTGATGCCTGTGCCATATTTGTTTCTCGACCCCACAAAAAAATGGCGTAACCACTATGTATGGCTGTATATTGGGGTTAGGACGGACGTTCGGACACAGCCCATGATGATGAGGCAATACTGTAAGGCTACTGCAACTTGGTGATTGTGGTAGTCACAACTTAGTTAATACGTTTTGGAGTTGGATTGTGTATTGGATTCGTTTTTATTCAAAAGTGACAACACCAAATCGCTTTTGTAGTTGTAGCTATACACTTTGTATACACTTATTCCTACTCGTGATTTCTGGTGCTTCTTTGTGTTTGATTTCCATAAGTGCAAAAATCATAAGTATAATGTGCAATTTAAGGGCTGTGATTGTCTAATTTTGGCTTGACACCTCTGATTTAAAAACACTTCCAGAAGTTAAAGTTAACTGTGACTATGGATATTATGCTGAAGATCAGCCCACAATACAGGAAACATTTCATTTTTATTCTAGACATTTCTGAAATAGAGCTATAATCAGAATACCATAATTCCATGAAATCTGCTATGTTTTTGCTTAAAGTTACACCATCAGTTCATTACAGTCATGCCAATTTAAAAGGGTTGGATCCCCAACTGTTTGGGTCATGTGACCCAATGCATTGATTTATGGTAGTCTGAGCTCCTTTCAACACAAAACCTAAACTGAATGTTGTTAGAGGGGTACATATTTCCTCGTCTTTCCATTTAAAGACACCAGATATTAGTAATTAATCAGTTCTAAATCATTTATCTGCAATTCAAACAATATAAAAATAGGTTTTGTAAAAATATAGATACCATTAAGGAACTCTGTAAATGTAGGGATCAGCATCATGCTGATGACGGTTTGTACAGGACTTGATATAATATTCTCTGATAAACAGTGATTTTGGGAAAGGCGTCTTAAAAAATGATGTATACTCTGCATGAAAAAAATCTAATGTATTGAATTTATTTGCAAAGCATCTTAACCTAGCAAGACATACTATAATGTGTAGTTCATCTTTCCTGAATACTTCCGTACAGATTATCTTTATTTTCTTCCTTAGGTGACTCTTATTTGTCTCATATTGAACTTATTGTCAGCTATCTTCAAAGGTGAAAACTGGTTTGATAATTATTCAATCTAATCAAAGTAATTTCTGCTATAATTTGCCGCAAACTGGGTGTGCACAGTTGCTCAGTTTGGGAAAAAATAGTTGGTAAGGACAACAGAAGCCATTTCTCTCAACACCAACAGGTTTGGGTTTTTTTTGGCATCATAATCCACTGATTGTGAAGCACAGCATGTAGAAGCCTGTGCCTCTGCTTGTGATGATCGGCTTCTTTTTTGGACAACAAAAGGCGAAGAGGATGAGAGCAGTCTGATGGTCTGAGGTAAAAGCAGAAGTCTTTTTAAACTTCATACTTGGTTAGAAATCTGCTGAAAAGTGAACAAAATGTCCCTCTAAGCTTTTCGTCCATGAGCGAAGAAAAGCAAAGTGCATTTCTTTACCTGAGAAATGCACTTTACTGGGTGAGAAATCTTGTGGAAGTGCAGTTATCACCAAGAGCTCTTCTCAGTCATAAATACTAGAATAAGCGTACTCAAACTTGAGATAAAAAAAAAATCCTCAGTTTCCTTAACTGTCCATTGAGTATGCAGTTAGCAAAACTTTTTTCTACTCATAATAGCGTTTTATTTTCTTTTTTCTTTTGTCAGGATATTGCTTGTCAACTGTGAGACAAATGGATGCTGTGAGGGTGGCTGTTGGGATTGCATAAAGGAACTGTGTGTAAAAACTGGATTTTAGCCAGTAATCTTTTTCATAAAAAACCCTGCCCACACTTCTTTGTTCTCTTAAATTGCTTGCTGTAGATCTGTTGTGGAATATTATTGAAGTATTTGACCTATCCCTTCTTTGTTCTACTTTTAATGGAAATAATTACTTTTTCAACAGCAATTCAACTTAAGGCAAGGTATTGGAAAATCTTTCAAGTAAAACAAACGGTGCTGCTCTTTCATTAATAACTCGGTTAAAAAATCACTATCAGTAAACCATAACATGTGAACAAATCTTGTGTGTTTTAACTCTTTGCACAGAACTGCAGGTACCTTAAATTAGGGAATGTATAAATAGATTAATTCAAAATGATAAACAATGGTACTTAAATGTAACTGCATTATATACTGTTTTCTATAAAGGACTGCTTACTGAATTTTAGCTTTGAAGTTCCAAAAACATCTCCTGCTTTTTCAACATCTTGATTACTTCTTATAGAAAGTGTTACAAAATGTATGTTTTCTCTTGAAATATTCATTTTTAATGCTAATCATTGACAATAATTTATTGCAATGTTTCTCAATGCGTTCACCAAATACTAAAAGGTATATTGGAGGATTTCTGCACATTTTTGAATCACCCACCCTCTACATAAAAAAAAAAAAATCCACAAGACTGTACCCGCTCCCGAGAGGGAACACCTATTATATGTATCTAAGAGCGTGCACAAGCCAATTTGTCCTCATGCACACTTTTTTTTAAAAGTTGCTGTTTGCATCGCTCATACTAGCATACTTTACAAAATAAGAAAGAAGATTTGCACCTTTCCACTATGTCAGAACGGTAAGTGCAAATGGAGACGGGCATGTAGGATGGTCTTACGTAAACATACATGAATCACCAGAGCAGAGATGGCAAAAGTACTCACTTTCCGTACTTGAGTAAAAGTACAGATACTTGTGTTAAAAAATACTCTGGTAAAAGTGGAAGTACTGATTAAACTTCTTTACTCAAGTAAAAGTAACAAAGTACAGGCTTGTAAATTTACTTAAAGTATAAAAGTAAAAGTAGAAACCACTTTTTTCATGCCATTACCTACATTTTAAATGGATGTCTGCCAATAGGACTAGATCTCCGTTGTGTTCATTTTCAATCATCTCGTCATCCATACTACTATGCTAACGCCACCGCCACCAAGCTGCAATGATTTGCCGGGAATGAATACCGCCGAATCTGTCGATTCATCTTGTAGTGGTGCGTCAAATGCAACGTAGATTCCCATCCAATTAGATTGAATTTGGTATTTGTGAGAAAACGGCTCACCAGCTCCCGTCTCACGTCAGAGGAGGAGTAAGCAGATGACTTGCAAAACGGTGGTAAGAACCAGCGGACAAAAAAATTCCAGTTCAAAAGCTTGTAGCGGTTTATTTACTGGTGCAACGGTGAAGACAAAAAAAAAAACAAACAAACAAAATACTTTCAAATAAAGAAAACAAAACCGGCCATTGCAGGCAATACAAAACACTGACAGCCTCACAGCATGCTGACTTTAAATATAGTCTCTCCAAGCAGACCTTCAAAAGCAGTTTCTCCAACCAGTCTCTCCAAGCAGCCCCCCTAAGCCATTGTGAGTGTGCCCCTTAAATAGACCCACCAATAACCAGCCAATTGGGACAGCCCAACTAAACAGAAAGGCAAATCACCAATAAAGCACAGTTAACATTGTAGAAAAATAAATACAGACAATAGCATCATTCATACAAAAACATACATATTTATGAAATAATTTAACCATACTAACATTACCAATTCACCTACTTATTACCATGCAAACAGTTATTACATACATGGAAATCCCAGTTAACACCCCTGCCCCCTAATAGTCTTTTTCAATGCCCTGGGACAATGGATAAGAGACTGGCACCGATGCGGTACGTGTTTCCACACGGACCAGTATGCTGACGGACTAAGGGAAGAGAATGTGTACAGTAATTTCACTGGGAAGTTTTATTGCCGACTATGGAATGTATATTAAAGCTGTCGCAGTGGGTACCTTCAGAGTTTGCTACGCTGGTGAGTAAGTAAAGTGTTGAATGAAAGGTGACGTTGTAATTTCGGAACTAGTGTAAATTACTGGGTGAATTGTTTGGAACTGCCGCCGCCATGACGGCCGGTCTGTGGTGCATGCTGGGAAATGTAGTGAAGGATGTGACGCTGTGCGTGATAGACGGCGGCTACACTTTAGGAACAGAGGGGGAAAACGGCTCCGTTTTCACAGTGACGTGAAAAATAATAACGGTAACTCCATTGAAATGATTCAAAACTAAAGTAACGAGCCAATTTTTTAAAATGTAAGGAGTAGAAAGTACAGATATTTGTGTAAAAATGTAAGGAGTAGAAGTAAAAAGTCGCCATAAAAATAAGTAGTAAAGTAAAGTAAAAATATCAGAAAAATCTACTTGAGTACAGTAACGAAGTATTTGTACTTCGTTACTTCCCATCTCTGCACCAGAGGGATTTAGAATTAGGAGGACCACTTATTTTGATGATCCACCCGAAAAAAGACCATCCTCCATTTAACCATTAGATGAACTCATAATTCACATAGAGCTGCTGCCCCTCCTCTTGGAATCAGTCTTTTGGGATGGTACAGGTGGCTGACCATTATGTCCTCTTTGCTTAGAGGTTTTTCGGGTAATATCCCACAGTATACCATTAGGTTAGATGGATCATAACTCAATACTGTATGAGAAATTGCAGATTTGCCACACAGCTTTTTTAACATGCCCCAGGTTAACCTGAATGTTCTCATCTAGAGCTTGGTGTCTGCATGTCTTGTTGTTCACATGTTTTTGTTCTGAGAAAAACAAAACAAAAAAACAGATCCCTTTCTCATCCTCAGAGGTCAGCATTTGATTCAGGGTTTAAATATAGCTGCTGAGTGCTGTGGTAGTTTGCGATAGCTGTCTCCAAAGCGACCATCTTCTCACTTCCCACTCTCTGACACAGACAAAAAGCATCTGTGCAGAGAGGATGCTTCAACCTTGCAATCAAAGCAAAGTACATCAAAAGTATCTTCTTATTCAGAACAAAGTGAAAAACATGTTTAATGCTTCATATTTGCACTGATAAACAGACAAGCATAATCCACGGTAGTGCTTGCTTATCCTGTGAAATGCTAGCACTGTGTAACCAAATACAGAGGTTTCATTCAAATAGCAGTGTGTTGTATTTCAGAGCAAATATTACAGAGATATACATTACTCTGTATAAAAACTCCCTAGATAATGGAACATGATTTTGATTGAGAAATGAATCCAGTTTGAAAGCGAAGCTTGGGTGAAAGGTTTTATTTTTACTCGGCATAACTAAAAGTCCCTAAAAAAGAAAGAAAACACTTGTAACATTGATTAGATTTAGTCAAAGTAATATCTGAGATTGAATAAAAGGTTTTCAGCCTCCACCACTCTGCCTACACTTTATAAGATTCATTGTTCATGAGTGAAATTTGACAAATAAATAGTAGTGATTGGATCAGGCTTGATAAATTAGAACAGTTTCTCAGTCTCTCTTCTCTATGATTCTTTATCTGTTCAGATTGAAGACATTATCAGTCGCATCCAGGACGAGACAGACGGTGTTCCAATCAGAACCGTCAAGAGTTTCATGACAAAGATCCCCAGTGTTGTTACAGGTAAGATTGCAGCAAGGAAAGCATGTTGCCGCAAAGTGCCAGAAATGACAGTGTTGTGATGGAGACTGTGTGGTACCCCTGTAGTGGCACATCAGTGAAAGACATTGAGTGTCTGGTGGACAAATGATTGAAAGACAAAAAAAGACTTCATGGAGAATGGTAATTTCTTTGGGTTTTTTTTTTCCTGAGAATTTCATCAGATTTAGCTTTTAAGCTTTTGCTCCCAGTGTCTGAGATGACATGTTTCATTATGTTTGGATGTGCCATCATTAGTTGATCTTCTAATTATACATACTCTATTCTCTATATTATAGCATTTTATGGCAAAACTGACACATATGCTAATTTCCCTTCGTTAGGTAATCTGGACTGTACATCTTAAGGTAACATCTTAATACTAAACTATGATACTGTAAGGTTATATTTAGGTCTTCCAGAAAAACATTTTGCATCCCTAGAATAAACAAAGATCGATCTGGAAATGTTCTGTAAAATAAAAATGGAGAGCCCTAAAGGGTGATTTTGAATGGCCAGTATTTGTATAGTGCGTTTCCAAGTCAGGAGACTTGACCAAAGAGCTTTACACTACATTCAGTTATTCACCCATTCACTAACACACTGATAGTTGCAAAGTACATTTTAGCCACAGCTGCCCTGGGGCTCACTAGCAGAAGCAAGGCTGCCGTACATTGGCGCCACCGGGCCCTCTGACCACCATCAGTAGGCACTGCAGGTGAAGTGTTTTGCCCAAGAACAGAACGACATTGAAAGCCGGAGCCGAGGCTCGACCCGACAACCCTCCGACTGCATAGCAAACTCCTGCACCCGATACAACTGTCGCCCTTTTGCATGTATTCAGTGTTGAAACTATACATAGGCGGTCGCATCCTTATTCCTCTTTGATAAGTTTCCTTACTTAAATAATTATAATAAACTCATGGAATTTAGGAGAGATTTCACATTACTGTTTAAACATTTAAAAAAAAATTAAGTTATTAGTAGAAAATGATTGTGAAAAAGACCTAAGAAGTCTGTTAAAGATTAATCCCAGAGGTGGAGAAGCAACAATGTTCGTTTTTTTTTTTTTGAAAAAAAAAAAAAAAAATCCTCAACTTCTGTGAAGAAAATCAATTTCCTGTTAATAATTTTGTTTGTGAAGTCAAAGAAAACTGTGCTGTCACAAAGTTATGATGTTACGGAAATAATAGTTTAGGAAAAAAACTAAAGACGGTTTGTAGACTATATTACTTTTTAAGACGTTTTGTCAAACTACGCCAGAAATTTGTACAGTTTTCAAAAGGATTCTTATTAGTTTGATCTAATCCAGAACTGTGCTTTACATTATCGATACTGTGATTTACTCATCCCAGAACAGCCAAGCTGTTTTAGGATTGTTGTTGTACTGCCTTATTAATAAAAAACATGGCAAGTTTTCAAAAATAACAACCCAAGTTGTTTTGTTGTTTTTGTTTTTTTTGCTCAGACATTTAACACCAATTTATACCAAACATTTCCTCTCACTCTTCGTTGAGTATTTCAATATACTTGCAATTTTCATTTGGGACCACAAAATTCTTTGATATTTCTTTAAGTGATTCCTTTACCTGGAAGCTTAGGCAAACAGCATAATGGGTCTCTGTACCTTATACTGCACAATCAGTACGGGGCAGCAAAATTAATATACCATCAAAACAGATAATGGAAGGAAAAACTGAACTACTGAAATAAGAAAAAAAGATCTCAGCAACAATGAAATGCAACAAAAAACATCCAATGCGTCTGGCTGAGTCACACCTTTGTGCTTTAGTTACGTTTCACTGTGGTTCAGTCAATACTCTGTACCAACTTCAAGGCAAAATATCTGCATAACTAAAAAACGAGGTGGGAGGACAACATACAATTAAGTGTTTGGAGAAGAAAGTGTGAGAGCAGGAAGGGAATGAGCAATGTCCTCTTATCAAAGGACCCTTAAGCAAGGCAATCAAATTTCATCTGCTTTAGTGCTGTCAGTGTGTTGCTGTGCATGCTGATAAAGGATTAAAAATATGCTTAAGAAACAACAATCTTGAGAAACTGTGATAGGTATGAACACTATGTTGGCCGCCTTGTCTATAGTCTATGATTGAAAAATGCAGCAAGGACACATTGTGGGAGGCTAGGAAACGTCTTAAACAAAGCTTTGTAACATTCCACCGTTTTTCTGTCATTATTCAATGCAAGATGTATCATCGAATATTACCACAATTACCACAATATTGGATTAATGTGCAGACAAGAAGCTGAAATGTTAGCATCTGTTTGCTTGAGCCTGGGAAATAAATGAATGATGGCGAATTAAACAGCATCTCATTCAGGAGAGCAGCAGGGAAGCAAAAAAAAGAAGATCCCCCGCAGCGAAAAATTAGGCTTTTTAGGCTTTTGGGTAATTTATGTGAGGTCAGCACATCACAACATCTACTCTGCATTAAATTTTATTATTGAGTTTTTGCCAAAGTTGTATAACATGCTTGCATTTTTTCTTCTAGGAAATGTTTTCAGGGAGAAAAAAAAAAGAAAACACTCAAATATGCTTACAGAAATTGCCAAAATTGAAGCAGTTATTTTGCTTCTTTATTTCCTTTTGCCTTAGACAAATTGCAACCATTTTTAATGTTTTCCAACTATGTAAATGTTTTCATGTTTTTTATGCAGGTGCAGATATAGTACAGTGGCTGCTGAAGAATTTGTCCATAGAGGATTCAGGTATGTTTGAAAACAGTGTTTGTGTTTAATGTTATTAGGAAATATAATTTTTTTTCACCTAATTTAAACAACCATTTTATTTCTATGTATCACTTGGATCACAATACATTACATGAATCTATGTTTTATGTATTAAAAATGTATTAAATGGAAGGAGAAAATGAACTCCAGTAAAATGTTTATTTTTTTACATGCATGTAATGTAACTGAAATCAAATGACAGAGGAGCTTTTAGAAACAGTTAGGCTTTTAGAAATAGCAGTGACGTAAGAGTGATCTTTTATTGTTCGCATGTTCTTGCTCTTAATTGTTGTTCACTTATATCACCTTTTATGTGAACCAAAAAAAAAATGCATTTGACTTGTAAATTTTTATATATTTTTTTTTGTAGCTGAGGCCATGCACATAGGAAGTCTGATTGCAGCTCAGGGATACTTTTTCCCCATCTCTGATCACGTCCTGTGCCTGAAAGACGATGGTACTTTATATCGCTTTCAGGTGAGACCAAACGTCAAACTAACACAAGAAAAAAGTCATGTTTTTTTTAATGCTGCTCATTACAACCAGCAAAAATGCGCCTATTCTTAAAGAACAGTAAAGTCCTTGTTCATAGAAAAAGTAGCATTATAAGTAAATTAGTTATAGGAAGACATGGACAACATGAGGAACAAATATCCAACAAGAAGTGATAAATAGAAGAAGTAATAAAATCCAGTTGTGCAAGATTTTCTCTTTAATGTTACAAAGTTGTAACGATCTTGGTTCTGTTGGTTTTCTCTAAGTTTTCAGTTTCACATTTATCCATCTTTTTCTTTGTTTTCTAGCTTTATGGGTGTGTTCTGGATTTAAGTTTCTTAGGTTTTTCTTTGCTTTTCCTCTGTTGCCCCCTTGTGTTTTTTTTTTTTTCCCTTGGCTTCCCCGTCAGCTCTACTCACACCTGCTCCTTATCAGCTCGTTAGTCCTGCCTTTGTTCAGTCAGCCATAAATACATGTGCAGTCCCTCAGTGCTGGTTCCTCGTCTTACTTTGTCTTACACTGGCTCCTTGTGATTGTTTTCCACTTGTCTCCCCATGGTTCTGGTTTGTGTTTAATCTTTATGTTGGATTTTTGGATTCCTATTTTTGCTACCTGTGATCTTTCTATTAAATCTGCAAGAACTCACCTCAGCCTCCCTGCCTCTGCATTTGGGTCCTCACAAAAACCTCCAACCAAATCGTGACAAAAGTATTATAAAGTTAAAAATTTACTCAAAATCTTAGTGTTAAATTAATCCTTATTGCTTTTGTGTAGTAAAGGGAATGTACTGTATGTGTATGGAGAAAAAGCTGGAGAAACAGAGTTGCTAAAATTATGTAAAGGGGCACTTGGCCCCTTTAAAGTGGACGAAGTAGAATTAAAGAAGCATTTGTTAGAGTGATAATTATAAATTATTGTGTGGACATTTGAAACATTGAAAGAAAGAAGATGCTACATTTCTATCCTGTGATTCAATCAGAAGGGTCATAAACTTTTATGACCTGCATCCAGTAGGTCATGAGGCAGAGTCACACGGTTGTGCGACTTCCATCCAGCCAGATGGTCATTTCACACCCAGCCAGTAAAAATCTGGCCAGATGCATTTCATCTTATGACCTGCATCCTGCCAGATAATCATTACTGGGTCTTCTGTTTAAGGCCCGCCCTATTATGTTGTAAACTGTTAATAAAAGGCTTTGCTTTGAAGGGATCTGTGAGAAATGGTGCTGGTTTGGAGCCAGCAGTCTTTCTTCCCTGTGCAGAGGTTGACAAAATCCCTGTCTGTGTTTGATCATTTCGTCCTCAAAATCTTTTAAACTCACATTTCTCTGGATTAAAACCCAACAGCATTGCTTGTCACAAACCTCATTTTGGTCTACAGATAGGGCTCAGGTACTCACTTATCAGTAAAATTTAATTTATAGGTTCTGCAAGGCAGAAAATCGAGAAAACAAAAAATAGCAATGAAGTGATCGTTAAAAAAAAAAGGATACTAAAAAGTTTGGAAAACACATTAAATTCGTTACTTGGGTTAAAAAAAACATGTTATGAAAGTGAAGTTTATATGTGATTGAAAGGTTGCAGGATTATGCAGGGCTGCCAAATATTCACCAAACCCTGAGGTGAGATTTTGAAAAGGTATGGACAGGAAACCCTGTCAGGATTTGATCAAAAGGCTCAGAGGATGGTGCAGCTATAGGTTGGGTGTTTTCAGAGGATTTAACTTAGTGTCAGAATTTGGGATTTTTATAGCACAGTAGATGTTACTGAGTAACAATAAGTGATCTGTAGTTATGTAGAAAATTTTTCTCACAATATATATTTTCTATATCCAGGTGATTTTTCAGAGTAAAGAAGTATGGGCTCCTAATACAGGAACCAGTGCAATCGAATCCAATGCAAACTTCACTGTGTATGAATATTTATTAGGCTAAGGATTTAAAAAGCTTAATTCATTATGTTATTAGTTTTTCTCACAATTGACAAAGCAGCTAAACAATTCAGACCTTCTAGGAGGCTGTAGATTTTATAACAACTCACCAGGACAGGAGACAGCCCTTATCTGGGTGTTTCATTTGGCAAATGTGATGGAAATTAAGTTAGCATATTCAATGGACCAAAATAAGGATAAATTAATAAGATAAGTAATAATAAAATGAGAACATATCTGTGGTTCTCCTATTATGAATCCTGGATAACTGAGTTGTTCTTCACATCCTCTCTGAATGTGGTTGGTCTTTTCTTGGATGGCTGATCTTTTGAAAAATAAAATGCAATGGTTCTTTTTTGTTTTGTGGAGCACCTATGGGTTTGAGAGACAAACCTGAACTCAAGTATTAGATTGCTTAAAATCTTCAATAATTTACAAAGAATTATCCTGGTGCAGATCAGATAAGATAGAAATTGAAATGACATACCTTGTAAGAAATGTCTTTATTCAAATCTGGCACAGCGAATAGGTGGGAATACGGACTGGATATGAACCTGGCATGCCCTCGTGTGTTAGCACTAAGGTTGTATTAAAAACATGGACTGGATTTTCATCAGCATGGTATTTTTATACATAAATAAGTAAAACAGAGTTGAGATTTAATGTCATTTTTTAGTGTGAGAAATTGGGAATATGGAGTGAGAGGTGTGTGAAGTCACTGAGATGGGTGAGTCTCACTCCCAATGGGTGAGAATTGACAACCCTGGGTTATGTTTCGGGTAAAAATCCCAACTCGTAAACTGAGAGCAGGTATATAGTTGGTATGGTCCACCTAAGAGCAGTCCGAAATTCTAATACAACTATTTTAGATCCGACAAATTGTTGCTTATACCTATGTTAGAAGACAAATCTTTAACACTGTAGTTAAACCATTTTTGAAATTTCAAAAATCATTTTAAATAAAAATTTTCCATTTTATTTTTTCTTTAAATAAAAGATTACATTGTTTTCCTGAAGCTTTGTCAGTGACCTCTTGGGTTTACATTATTTAGACATTAAAGAAAGAGCACATGCATAATTTGCTTCAAATAAGACAGTTTTAATAAAAACAGATATGTTGGTTTCTTTAATGTTTTTTCTTTTGTGATAAAAACAAAACAAAAACAAAACTTGTGTATGCCCTCAATTGACAACTATTAACCTGCAAAAGGAAATATTATTAATATCGTTGCATAACATCTTCTTTGTAGATGCTTCTTGGAGAGTAGATTCCTAAAGAGAACTAGAGTACTAGAGCAGTAGTTTAATTAAAGTAGACATCAGTGTCCTACAGTGCTTTGACCTTCATTCTTGTCTTTCAAAGTGAAGTGGAGGAGCAAGCGGTGTTTAACGAGGCCGAAAACATTAATAAACATGTCAATACTGATTTAAGTGGAGCAAAAAAGCTGCAAGACAAAGAAGCACACAAAGATTTGAAGAGAATACGAGTGCACAGGAATGATGGTTATCAGGATGTTTTAAAGAGGGAAACAAAATAGTGTTTTGTAATGTAGAAGTATACATGTTTTTAACATTGATTTTCAAATAAAACTCTTAAAAGTTTGACATACAGCACAGATATAACAGTTTGCAATTTTCTTTAGTCAATTGGCGTCTGTTTGTTCCCCATCGTAGGTACTGTATCTATTAATTTCTTGAACGTGGTCACATTGAAACGTTGATAGTAATTTCTTCTTTACACACACACACACATATATATATATATATATATATATATATATATATATATATATATATATATATATATATATATATATATATATATATATATATATATTTGACTATTAGATTACCTAATTTACTGGCTCACATTTTTTTTTTTTTTTTTTACTTTTCACTGCCTGTCCTTTTTCATTTTTTTTTTTTTTTTGTTCCAGGCACCATATTTCTGGCCATCTAACTGCTGGGAGCCTGAAAACACAGATTATGGTAAGAATAGCTATATTCTTTATCATCCTAAAATGTTTTATTTTAATTTGGATTTTAAGGCTTTTAATTTAAACTTCAACTTTTTTTTATTTTTTTTTTATATTTTTTTTTTTGGGCATTAACCTTTTATTGGGAGGACCACAATCTATTGTTGCTGAATATATGCAAGGATGGACTAATTATTAGTAATTCTTTCATGATTTCATGATTAACTAAAAGATTTATTTATAAGGTTTCTTTGACTATTTTTATGTCACTTTAGTCGTATACAGGTCCTTATCCAAATGTTAGCATATTGTGATAAAGTTAATTATTTTCCATAATGTAATGATAAAACTTGAACATTCATATATTTTAGATTAATTGCACACTAACTGAAATATTTCAGTCTTTTATTGTCTTAATACGGATGATGTTGGCATACGGCTCATGAAAACACTGGTCATTGGTTAATATAAGATGAAATCATATAATTTATGGAACCTACTTTAAAAGCTTATTCCAACTTTTTTTGTGTAATTACCTTAATTTTTACATTGCAACATGAGCAACTTGACTTCTTTTAAAAGAAGGGAAAAAAATAATGTAATCCCAATATCATATTCCAGATACTGTAAAGATTTCAAAAGGCTGCACTAGTTTGTGTATAAGGTTACACTGGAGATTTTAATGATGGAAGGAAATAGCTGGAGACTGAAGATAATGATCAATTAGGATCATTTTGACATAGTACTTTTTAAATGTGGGGTTTTTACATGTAGAGATTCTTCCGATATGGAGGGTGTTCTGATTAGTATGCAAACACTTGGGTTCATTTGCCTAACGGCTACACAAGGAATGAGTTTGACTCTCTAAGGAAGCCATTATTTCTCAATAAGAAGCAGTTAGGGTAGAACTGGTTCTGCTTCTAAACAATCCTTGCTTCCACACGGGCCTCTATAAGCTGTCAGAAATTATGCAAGACTCACATGGTTGTACAGTTCTTCACAGAAGTATTTATAGCCATTTACAATTGGTAACTTCTATGTACTTTATGGTTTTACTTGGTCAGTACAAAGTAGTGCACTTGTTTGAATCGGAAGAAAGAAGGTTTTGTTTATAATCTTTTAAGGGTTTGTTTATAGCCTATATATATATATAAACCTTACCGAATGGTAATGGCAAACCAACCAGACATTGTGGTGGTGGAAAAAAACCAGAGGAAAGCTGTTGTGGTTGACATGGCAATACTACCAAGTGACAGCAACATCAGGAAAAAAGAACAGGAAAAAATGGAGAAATACCAGGAGCTCAGAAGAGCTTGAGAAAACCTGGAAGGTCAAGGCATCAGTGGTACCCATGGTCATTGGGGCACCCAGGGCAGTGACTCCTAAAACTGAGGAGTGGTTACACCAGGTCCCTGGAAATACATCAGACAGCTCTGTTCAGAAACGTGCAGTTCTAGGAACAGCAAATACTGTGCAGAACTCTCAAACTCTCAGGCCACTGGTAGAGGATCAGAGTTTGGATGAAAAAAGGGGGGAGACCACCCGCGGTGGGTGAGGAGGAGTTTATATATATATATATATATATATATATATATATATATATATATATATATATATATATATATATATATATATATATATATATATATAAATTTTGACCAAATATGTTATTCTAATAAAGAAAAAAAAAACTATATTTAAAATCAGTATGAGGTCTCAGATTAACACAGTTAAAGCTGGAATCTTGTCTCTTGAGCCTAAGTATAGCTCTTGGGTTGGCTTGGATTTTTAACCAGGTTGATTTATCAGAAATATAAAAAAAAGAGGCGATGAAGTGATTTAATTTCATTAAACATTTAATGTTTTTACATATTTTTAAAAAGCTGGATGTTATTACTTACAATTGTGAGGCTAAAGGATCCACAGAAATCTGGCTTAGGAATAACTGAATATGGCAGTATGAGAAATTAGAAAGCATGAAGGACAGCCTTGTTTCTATCTCTAAAGGTTTGGTATTTAAAAAAAATAAAATTGGCAGTAAACATACTCATGTTTGTCTCGTTTACTCAGTTGCCTGTAAATCAGGTTACATGTTTGAAATTAAAAGCATCTTAGACTCATTCTGGACCTGCTGGATGTCGTTCACTTCCAAGTTCGAAGTACTCCTGGTACAGAACTCTTGCTCAGCTTCAGCATTTATAGGTTTTAGTTTAAAAAAAAAAAAGATATAGGTTTTGGTAAAGTCTAGTGCTGTTATAATTAAATCATCCATCCATCCATTTTCAATCATGCTCATCCTAAGCGGAGTCACAAGGGGTGCTGGTCGGTATCTCCAGCTGTCTACGGGCGAGAGGCGGGGTACACCCTGGACAGGTTTCCAGTCCATCGCAGATAATTAAATCAATCTTGGCCTATATCTGAGTTACAATTATGTTAAATTAGTTTTAGAAGTTACATCTCTAACGTTTGTCAAACAAGTTTATAGAATTAGTTTTAACCTTGTTTAATGATGACTAAGACTATAATTAAGACAGCACATATGAAAGGACCTATACATGGGTTAAGAGAATGTTTTTACTAATAATTTCTGGTTTTGTTGCCTTTTCTCAGCTATCTACCTTTGCAAGCGAACCATGCAAAATAAGACGAGACTGGAGTTGGCAGATTATGAGGCGGTGAGTGGAGAAATGTTACTTTCAACTTTTAACGGTTTGGTTTGAGGAACTTTTGGGCAAAAATACAATGTGATAAGAGATTAAATCTTTGTATACTGTTAATATGTGGAAGTTATGTCCCCCTGATAGCGGCTGCGCCTCAGAACTTCCCTACCGGTTCTTTTCCTGGGAGCAAGTTATTTATTACTATTAACTCAAACTGGGTAAAACCAAATAAAAAAGGACTATCAAAACAGGAGTAAAAAAGTAACAGAGTTTATTCCAGATCAGGTCGTTACAGGACAGAAATTGCTTAGAGTTTGCACAGCTGTGGGCTCAAAGAACGTCAGCGAGCATCCGACAAAGTTGAGCAAAGATTGAGCTCCGAACAGGGTCATCTCCTCCAGCTTATACCTCATGATTCCATGTTTTACATCAGGTGGAAGCTCAGCTGTCCGTATAAGAAACTGACATGCCATCCATGCCCTGACCTGTATGCATCTTTCCTCTATGCCCAAGAATTACAGATAGCTCCCCTTTATCAGGCCGGCTCCAAGATGTGCCCATATCCTGTGTATTTCTAAAGACATGAGGGCTGTCCTGATTAGATGACCTCCATACACACAGTGACATCCACAATGTGAAGGAAGGCCCTCTACTGTCTAATCTGGCTAACAGAATAAAAATGCACACGATGTATAAAGAATAAACCTAACAATACTGTTGTACCATAATTGTTTTTATTAAAATATTTATCCCACAATTAGAGACTTGAGTAGAACATTTCAGGTATAAAGTAACTGCCTCTCTCCCAACAGGAAAACTTAGCAAGACTGCAGAGGGCCTTTGCAAGAAAATGGGAGTTTATCTACATGCAGGCTGAGGCCCAGGTCAAGTAAGTTAATAAGAAAATAGCAAACATGAACTAAAATAATTTACAATAAAGGTAAAATAACAATTTATTCAAATCTGTAGGTTTCCTTTTGTAAAAATGTTTATAAGAAACAGACATGAATGGTTATGTGCAAGACGGTATTGTTGAATAAATTAAAACAGGAAAAAAAAAGTAAGATTCTTGTATTTTGGTTTTGTCTTAAGCTTATTAGTTTTGTGTAATGTATCTTGCCACATTCTTTCATTTTTGTCATTAGGAGTTTTCCATATTTTAATTTTGTTTGTTTACTTCTTGCCATTTACTTTCTAGTTTATTCAATCTAGGGCTTTTATTTGGTTTGGTCTTTCCTAGTTATTTTGGATTGACTTATTTTTCCCTCAGTTCATTTCTCCCTGAGTTTCATTTAGATAATTTCTTGCTCAGACAGTTTTCTGCTCCTGCGTTTGCTTAAAGTTTCAGTCATTTTGCCTGTTTTACAACCAGTATTGCCACCAGTTTATTTTCCACAAAAGGACCTTATTCAAAACTAAAGTTTCATTATGGTGCTTCTGAGTATCAGACGCCAATGTGGTCCGGAACAACCAAGTCTAATACAATCAGAAAAAGCCATCAAAAAAGCCATCAAAAAAGCCATCAAAATTGCTAAATTGGTTCCACTTAAATTTGCATCAATCTTATGTGCAGATACTTAGATTTATGGACATAACAAGCATTCATGATTGTGGTTCATGTGAAAGTGATGATTTTAAAAGCCTCTGATAATCACTACATACTACGTAAAATTAAAAACATTTCAGTCTTAACAGCCTCACCACTGTTCATCATGATCCTTTTTTTCGTGAATCTTTTGTCCAACATGAGAAGATTGAAGCTTTGTTTCTGTCTCCCACTGATTTCATCTCCAGGATCGACAGGAAGAAGGATAAAACTGAAAGAAAAATCCTTGACAGCCAGGAAAGAGCCTTCTGGGATGTCCACAGACCTGTGGTAAATCGCTTTCTGCGATGCTGACCAACTTATCTTTCCACGTCTAACAGCAGATACTATCTTTACCAACTTTCTACTGAATCATTGTTAGAACTCCTGCTAACAGAATTGGCATACAAATATTTTCTATTCATTTTCCTGTAGCCTGGATGTGTTAACACCACAGAAATGGACATCAGAAAATGTAGACGCATGAAGGATCCACACAGAGTTAAGAAGGTATGTAGTAACTAATCCCTTGGCCGGGGAGACTTTTTATTAATGTAAAAAAATGCTATCTATATAATATAATGTGTTTTAACTACCTTTAATTCATTAATTAAATACAGTATAATAGGTTATTTTAAATGCATTGGAACAAGCAGTTGGGCAGTTGTCCAGGTTGACTTTAAAAAAGGGGAACATGAGGACCTTTCAAAAGTTTTCACTTGTATTTTAAGTTTTGCATTGCATCTTTCAAATGTTTCCTTCCCACCTTGTTTTTGGGCAATCTGTTTTCTGCTCACATAAGAGGAAGGTAGTTATTTGACAAAGTTTTACAGCAAACCCCACCCCCCACTCTACAACTTGGATTCTGATTTTCCTTCTGACGGCTGTTTGGTATAAACCTAACTGGACTAATATGAGGCGGACTTCAAGTTCCTTTTTTTCCTCCCTTTAGCAAAATACTTCCCTGTTTGATTCCTTAAGTGGAAGGGAACCAAAGGAGTTAAAAGCCTGAGGCTGCAATAATGTAAAACCTGCCAGTGACAATGAGGGAATTCCCACATCACATTCAATGACATTATCTTATCTATCTTTTGTTCTTTTATGATCCAGTCAGTGTACGGGGTGGTGGAGGAGGGAACGCAGTCACAGAGCCCGATACACAGTTCATTTCATCACTGCCGAAAAGGAACGAAAGAGGATGTTGAAAAAGAAGTAAGAATTTCTGTCACATTTAAATGTTTCTAACTAAATCCATGCCTTTCTGATGCTGAATAACTGCTTCTCTCTTGATAAATGTAATAGGCTAAAAGTACTAACAGGGGATGCTCCCTGTCATGTAAATCTAAAGGAATGTTAACACAGCAGACAGATGTGACCCAAATCTGAACTTTTGGCATATGTATTGCTCACGTCGACTTCTTTATGGCCATCTAAATGGCCCAATTCCAATCTTTTCACCCTAAAAACAATACACTCGGGCACCTTTGACATGGGGTACTAAATATGATGCAAAGCCAATTTATCTGCTATCTGATTGGTTATTTTGTGTTTTATCTGACTTGGATTACTGCCAGGGCTCCCACTACACATCGACACAGATGTGTCTGCAGCAGCAGTAGTTAGATTGCTTTGTGAATGGATGCTGTAATAGTTGTTTTTTCGTACCTGTGTTGATGGGGTGATGGGGCATATTCCCCCTGCCCTCATCACCCAACATTTTATTATTTTTTTTAACAAAGCTTTATGGAACACTTCTAATGACAGTTACATCCAATATTACTTCAGTAAATGGTGCGCTGCTGAGTGCCGCCCAGATTCAACTGCCACTGCAGATTGATTTGATGTCCTTATTCGTCTAGATTAACGTCTGATAGTAGTAATATTTGATTATTAGTATAAAAGCCCACGTCAAAGGTTGGATTTTTGGAAAAAAAAAAACAGAAATTAGCATCAAGACCTGCTGTGCAAACATAGCCTAACACAATCTTATTTATTTACCATAGTGCAGTAAAAAGGGCACATTCAGTGCTATTTCTCATTCTGCATTCCTTTTAGCTAACAATGCCTTTTTTTGGGTTCTCCACAGATTTTATTTCTAAACACCCAGCTAGATCGACACTGTTTGAAAATGTCCAAGGTTGCTGAAAGGTAAAATAAATCCTACTTCACAAACATGATGAACATTAAAATATTAATATTAAAATATTAATGTAATATTTGTATTTTTTTAAACATATGCTCCAAGGTTACCCTAATAAAAGATATATGATCATTCTTTAGGAGCCTTGGCTTTGTTATATGGTTTTTAGAAAACTTGGAGAGGAACATAAATCTGGATCTTAGAAGTGTTTTTTGTGAAACTCATGGAATACAATTTGTCTGTGATTAATCTGCTAATTCAGAATAAATATTTGAAAAGGAACCACTTTTAATAAAGTTTTTGCCTTGAATTTAGAGGAAACTCCTCAAATATCCAGTAACTCACAGTTTCAATAACAGACAATTCACTTTCTCTATAAGAACATTCTTACTTTGTTTAGTTATTTGACAGAAATGATTCATGGGAGATGCTATTGGACATTAATCATTTTATGTTTCTACTTTTCCCTTCATATGGCACTACTCTGTATTTAAGCATTCTCTTTATAGATATCAGCATAAAAAAGACACCTAAATGATTTTTTTAAACTAACTAAACTAACTAACTGATTCTTCGTAATGTCCATAAAATAATGAGCAGGAAACCTCTTATTCTGTCATCTAAATGTGGTCATACTTCAGTTTCTTGAAATGTCGATCACATACAGAACGTTTTCTAGTGAAACAAAATTTTTTTTATGTCCCAAGTCTTTATCCCTTGACGTCCATTTTTTCCTGCACAACCCTGATTTGTGCCACAGTTTATGAACCTTGGTTCTTGTGTATATCAATGTTGATCTCACCCTGTTAACATGCATTCATGTGTGTTTTTGTAAACCAGTCTGATCATTTACACTGAGCAGTTCATGGAGTATGACCCATTTGTGACATCACCTGAACCATCCAATCCCTGGACCAGTGATGACCCCACTCTCTGGGATCTGGAGATGAGGTACACTAGTAAAAGCGGTTGCTTTTTGCTTTAAAGCCTGCTAACATTTACATTATAGAAACTCACAAAAAGACAGAGATTACATTTGTGGGTTGTGCATCTAAAAATATATATTTAAAAATATTTGTTTCTTGTCTTTTTTTATTTTGTTTTGTTGCAACACAAAATGCTCTACTGTGGACCTTATAATTTTGCTGGTCCAAAGCAAAAAACAAATGGAGCTCTTTCTCTGAAAGTAATGTTTCCTGTCACCCTATTTTCATTCTTATTCAAAAAGTGTTAGGTGTTCAAAGATTTAAACATTCTCAAACTTGTGGAATATTGCTTTATTAAATTTCTGAGTAAAAAAAATCCTTGACAATATTTTTTGCTATTTCTTACCACCCATGCATTTTGATTTTATCTTATTAGCATGAGAAATTTGAAAAATTATTTGATAATAAAATAGTTAAAGTGGTTGAGGAATCGAAATGCCTGAATGCAGGTATAGCTTGTTTTTCACAAACTAAAGGTTTGGGTAGTGTAAACCTTTAAAAACACAATTTGAGCTCAGCATTTAGTTTAAAAAACTTAGAAAAAAGTCTGTCTGAAGGAAGTACAGTTTTAGTAGGTTTAATCATAAATAACATGCATGTTAGCATGTACCAACATGTCCTGTTATCCTTATAGTGCCATTCATTTGCAGGCCTAATCCCAACAAATACCAACATAACTTACCCTGTACTGCATTTTGCACCATATTTATTTTGTACTGCAGTGAATTTTTCCATATTAAGGCCCTTTTGCACCATTATTATTATTTTTTTCAACTGGTTTTCCTTTTCTCCTATACTGTTTACATGATGACCACTGCTGCACTTTAATGCAAATGTTCATTTTACTGTTGGAAGCTGTAGGTAACATAATTTAATGTTGCATACACTACAAAATTATTGTAGGTACAATTGTCTTGAAAGTCCAGTTGTCAGGCTAAAGTTTGTCTAAGTCTAAACCTAACCTAAACTCAGTTCACAACTTAATCATAAACTAACCTAAGAATAGAACTTTTCCTTATCTTGTGAATATTCCTGGGAATTTGATTTTTAAATGTGCCCACAATTTAGCATGTACTTGCCCACACATACAGTCCTAATAAAATTAACTTAATAGCTTCTCTGTATCTATTATTTTGTCTTGATAAGTACATTTTACATCAGGTTTCCAGTCTCAAGACTGGATTTTAGGCATTTTTAACTGCAACAGGAAAACATTTTTAAAAGCTTTATTGTTGCTTTGTCATTGCAACAATATGAATTTCCAATAGGAGTCAGATTTTGTATGTGTACAGCTGGGAACATAAGTAAAAAAAACAACAACAAAAAAAAAAAAAAACTGGTTGATCTACTTTTTTGTTGTTTTGAAAATTCACACAGCTATGTGATATTACTGTTGGCTACCTGAATTATTTATGAAATATAAATGGAAATCTAGAGGGTAAACACTACTCTCAACAATTTGAACTGTGCTCTGAACTGCTGGCCTAAGTGAATAATGAATAAATTAGAGAAGACACATAATCAAGGAGCGTAATGCATATTAATTTATCTGAATTGATTGCATTTGACACAGGAATATAATCCGTCCCATATTAAAGGGACACCTATTTTAAGTTGATTTATTTATATATATATATATATATATATATATATATATATATATATATATATATATATATATATATATATATATATATATATATATAAATAAATAAAAAGAACAGAGTTTTTCGCTTTTGTGCAACTTTATTAAACAAAATCCACGGTTCGAGCATAGAGCGTATGTAGTTTTCTCTTTCCGTAAATATACACAGGTCAAGAACCTTTAACTCCCAACATGCATTGTGTCCTTCTTAAAGAGTCATTATGACACAAATCTATAAAATAACAAAAAAAAAATAAAATAAAATGGTTTGAGCACATATTTAGTCATAAACCAAATTAATTGTTCTAACTAAATACTAATTCAAATAAATGCTTGCCCAATAACATAATTATACCTATTAATTTAACAATATGAACACTTTTTCTAGGGCTCTACGTCACCATTGCTGATCTTTCAATTTATTAAACATTTAAATCTGCTTCCCTTTGGTAGAACTCTCTTCTAAATCTTTATTGTAATAATAATTGAAATAAATTGATGAAATTAAAGTTTTAAACTCCTCTTTTTCCCCCTTTCCCCCTTTTGTCTTTCCCAGCAAAGAGCCCAGTCAGCAAAGGGTAAAGAAGTGGGGTTTCTCCCTGGATGAGGCCTTAAAGGATCCAGCTGGACAGGACCTGTTCCTCAAGTTCCTAGAGTCAGAGTTTAGCACAGAAAACCTGAGGTGAGGGAAAACGGAAGCTCGGATAATCTCCTAAATCATAGAATAAATTGGGATTTTCTAAGCACTTTTACAACTAGAGTTTCTCAAAGAGATTATTTTCCTAATAAATCTGAAACTGTTGACAAAAGCCAGTATGAATAAATATTGTTCTTAGGTTTTATTTTTGAAAGCATTGTTAAAAAACATGGCATAACATGAGCATTTGAAACATCAGAATTTTAAAGATAAATGTTCTGGTTTACTACAATTTACAGCCATTTCTTCCCGTGACTGAGGATCATTTTCTAGTTGACCTGTACAGTCTTTTGTTTTTGGTAAGGAATTTGTGACCCGACTTCCTCTACAAAGAGGATTTAGTTCTGAGATATATTATGAATAATTACTAATAAATATGTTTCTGTGTGACATTTTTTGACTATTTGAGTTTTTTGACAGGTACATAACCTGCTTTGTTGGGGGTAATTATGCTGAAAGACCGATTGTCAGCCTTTAGGTATGAGACTGTACAACATTTTGGTTTGCAGAGATAACAATGATAAATTTAGTCACTGCAAGTTGTCCAGGTCAAGTGGCTGCAAAGGAGGCCGACATCATTACCCCATCACTCAGTGTTTAGGGGATGTGCTTGTACTGTATGTTAATACTGATGTGGTTAACTGTTCTTGGGTTACTGTGGTTCAGTGCAATTTGAGCCCTTTGTGAAATCTGACTGAAGCTTGGAACAACCGATTTCTCTGTTGGGAATAATCTTTCTTAAGAATAAACTCAACTCAACCTAAACTCAGCCTAGATGATGATAATCTGATCATCTGCAATGCATACCTGCTGAAGTATAGTGGAAGCATTGCAATGATGCTCTTTTTGTCATACTTCTCCTGTGCATTGGCTTATTATTGTTAAAACTGTGTCTCTCATTGAGAAAAAGGTTCCTTGACAATGTTCTTGTGTAGTCTTTTTCTCAGTTCAGGTTGATCAATTAATGCGCTATTAATTTATTATGTACATTGATCTTAGTTTATTTTTCGCTATATAAACAAATTGACACACCAAGACACAATGTATATGCATATGTATATAAGAAGAAACGGCTAGACAAAAACCCAAACATATGTTTTATTTTTCATAGGTTGTAGGTTTTCACTTCCAAGTGAATAAATGTGTTAATTTAGGAGTAGCTATTTGATTTGCAGAGAACATATTAAATTCATCCCTCATTTGGACAAAAGGATTTACACACAACCTAATGTTCTGCCTCTCATGCTCAAAACAGCTGTAAATGTTTGTGTTTTTTCTTCTGTGAGTTGGTCTTATGATGGAGCTTTTGAAGCATTTGTAGAGAAATTGAGAGTGAATCAAAGAAGTAGACCCCAGAGGCGCTTTTCCTCTATATTGCTAAGTCCTCAGATCAATAGAGAGAGAAAGTAATATTAGAAGTAGTCATCCTGTGGCTTTGTGCTATCTCTGTTGATGTATCGCCTTAATAGAAAGATTGTCGGATTGCTCTAAAAATGTGGATTCACAACATATTTCTGCTTAGCTAAGTTTTCAGAGGTGATGTAAATATATTTGAAGCATTGATTGTTTGACAAAGTAAAAAGCAAAACAGAAAATGCTGTTGTACAGCTGCTTTAACGTGAGGTAAGTAAAATTAGAATGATAAAAGAATGATCCAAAAGCTCTTAATAAAGAACTATTTTGTACGGCTATCATGAAAGGCACCAGTCAGAAAGTGAAACTGATTTCTAACCTCAGGGTTTATATTTCTATTAATAAAAATGACCAATGACAGTTTTCCTTTTTGAACAATATAGATAGATCTCAAGAACACAATATATAAGGTTAATTTTATTATGATCAGTGTTTAAATAGAAATTAGTGCAGCCAGAATTAATAAAAGTGAAACAAACATTTTCTACTCTGTCTTACAAGAAAATGTGACCTTAACCCTGAAATATCAAAAATGCTGTTAGCAATTCCTATTCCTTTGTGTCCCAAGCTCAAAATGATTTAACCGAGCACATGAACTCTGTTCAAAGTATTGTTTATCTTTACAAAATCAAAAAGCTCTTTTTCACTTACTTTGAGCTTGAATAAATCGTTGAATAACTCTGTCTTCTCCCTACAGTAACAACTGCCAACATAAGGAGTTACATATTTTATTAGGTGGAGGTGCAACTTTCCTTTGATGCATTTTATTATAGGAAAACCATTTCTGAGATTTTAGTCACAAGTAAAGTTGGATCAAGCTGGAAATCTACTGATTGATCTTTTGAACTTTTGTTTCATCAGTCTCTTAAGCATATTGTAAATGCAGTATAATAAATTGAAGCAAATGTCCAAGATGGCTTCCTAAAGCAAATGAATAATCCTTTTTTTTCTATCTCTTTTTACCCCAATAAAGCCAATGATAGTTGCAATTATAAAATCTAAAACACAAAGAATAGCATTCTTCTTAATGAAAGACCCAGTTTAGTTTAAAGATTTAATATAAAAATTCTCTCCAAGACCGCTACATAAAGAACGTTAGACACATCCAGACCCCGACAGAAGTTTAAATCCACTTTGTGAGCTTTTGTTTACAGAAAGACATTAAATCAATAAAGTACAACATATTATTCATTATGAAGTGAAGAGGTAAAGGCGTATAGCGATAATAAAGTAAATGCTAAACATCACAGTTAAGATGTTCAACCATAAAATGTACAATTAGCTACTCAATGAATCTGAAGGCAACAAGGACACCCTCAGAAATCACCTTTGGATATGGGATTTGTCTATAAAAACTCAATTTTATACAATACTTATCAGAAAATGTATTTTCAGACTTAAAGTATAAAGCTAGGCTTAAAGTATAGGACTTAGAACTTAACTTATTTAGGAACAAATTAAAAGTTTTCAATAATAAGTAACTGCTAAAATGTTACTTTTGATCAGATCCTTGAGGCTGTTAATTATGTGCATCTTAAGTTTTCCTTACTTTTGCCTTCATATAAAGTTCAAGATCATTTCAGATAAAATCAAATGGTCTTTACAAAATTAACAATTTTTTTCTTATGTGATTTGTATTGCAGATTCTGGTTAGCAGTACAGGGTCTGAAAAGGGTTCCCCAGCAGGATGTTGTACAAAGGGTGCAAGACATTTGGGCTGAGTTTCTGGCAGAAGGAGCTCCCAGCTCCATCAACCTGGACTCGCATAGCTATGAAATCACCAGCCAGAACTTGAAAGACCCAGGACGGTACAGCTATGAGGATGCACAGGTAGGAGGAAAACATAGGAACTAAGTGGCTAGAGGTTTGGAAATCACTTAAATGAGATAATGCCGGTAGACTTTGGCAGATGTACAACTGTCACGTTGTCTTGCTGCAAACAAAGAGTTTTCAACAAGACTATTGTGTCTAAAGAAAAGGGGTGCTTTTTGGTTTTGTAAGAAAATATGTGACTGTATTTTTACCACAAAGCATTTTATGCCAGATTTCTGTTAAAACACTAGACTATTTTCTTGCTTTCTGAAGCCTAGTGGTTGTTTTTTTTACTCCAAAATAATTTCATAAGGCAAATTAAAATATTTACTTAAAGTATAAAGCTAGGCTTAAAGTATAGGACTTAGAACTTAACTTATTTAGGAACAAATTAAACGTTTTCAATAATAAGTAACTGCTAAAATGTTACTTTTGATCAGATCCTTGAGGCTGTTAATTATGTGCATCTTAAGTTTTCCTTACTTTTGCCTTCTACTTTTGTTATAAGTAGAACTAAAAAACTTAAAAAAAGAGATAACAAGGGCAAGAGAGTGAATAAGTTTAACTTTATTTAGCACATTTCAAATCTAAAATATAAGAATCGGTTATCAGAACACTGTAAAAACAACAAACAGTACACAATATACAATTAAAGAAAAGCAGATTTAAGATGTATTTATTTTTTTTTTCCTTATTTGGTCTTTAAAGGAAGCCACTGCGTCTGCTAATCTTAGTCAAAAATGGCAAGTACCAAAGCAGAAGTGCGTCGGCGGGAGCCATAAGTGCTGTCTGAATAGTGTTGGTAGTAAGGAATGAGGTAGGGAGAGGAAAGGATTTTTCCATTCATAGTACATTTAGTAAATGAACCTCCCACCATTCTCATGGACGTATTGGCACAACCCAACTCAGAGTTTAACAAAAATACATTATTTCATCTTATACCATGATCAGTGAGAATTCTAATCTTGCCTTATTTTCATTTATAAAATGGTTGTTCCCCATTTTCTAATGTGATTGGGTGAGCCGCATTCCATCGCTGTTATAAAATACAGTGTGACTCACTCTTACCCTGAAATCCTCCATAACAGCCCGCTCCGCTCCAGACCGCTTGCGCAAATCGAAGCTTAAAGCCTCCACGGTTCCTCCCGTCTTGCTGCTCTCGGAGTTTCTTGGTGTCAGAAAGCATGCATTATGTTTCATAGGAGCAAACATGCGGTTATGAACGCTCAATTTGACATGAGATAATTAAAACTTACCATTAGCATTCATCACACATGCAGTTTCTCTCCAAATAAATTTTAATTGTGGGTCTTTGTAATAGAAATAACTTAGATCATAAACAATTGGTTTGATCTCAAATTCCAAAATCAGCATCTCTTCATCCTTGCCTGCAAAAAGAAGTTTCTTTTGAAGATGGCAGATGCGCTCTTAGACTTGATAAAATAAAAAACAAAACAAAAAAAACTTTTAAGCATAAAATCATTATTTTGATCCAAATTACAAATCTGCTTCCTGGTATGCTGCATTACAAATAGTCTGCATCCAATCGAACAACCTTCTTTTTTGGTACAGTAATATATATATATAATTTATGCTCAAATTAGTTGTTACTGATATGTCTTTACCCCATTTGACTTTGAAGAACCGGATGTTCTTGATGTTTTTTTCCCCTATTTATTCACCAATTGGGCTCACATTTTGTGAAGTGGCCCCAAATTACTGTTAAAGAAACATTTTATACAACTCCAGTAAGCCACATCTTTACATAACACACGTTTGTTAATAAGGAGACATCTGTACCTTCAGCCAATCATGATATTACACTATGTTTCTTAGATCAAGGACATCGCTCTAATTCCATTCCCAAATCTTTGCCACATGCATAATGATGATGACTTTTTACCCGGACGGAGGAACTGTCCCAATTAGCTAAACTACTTGGGAAAGCATTAGTTCTGACACGCAACAGGCATATATTATTAGGGTTTAACTGACTCACACATCATAATCCTAACAAGAGGGTGGGTTTGTTTATTTTTCTTTTACTTCATGGGCAATATGTAGGTAACAATACTATAAAAGCTCTGCTTCACTAAGCTTGTTGCTGCAGTATTCACACACCTAGCTGGCAAGCTAAATTGACGTCTTATTAATTTGCTACGGGCGCCATAGCAATGGAAAAACCATCCACTTAACAGATAAATATGAGGCATCGTGGTAGTAGGTATTTTGCAATGAATTTTGATATATCTGGCCAAAAATAATAAATACATTTGCCTCTATAGTTAAATAGTTAACCGACATACTGTGTATGCAAATGTTATTTCCATTTCTTCATGGTATCTTGAACGGTTGGTTTGCCAAAAAATAAATCGAGGCCAACAAAAATACTTAGACATACAGTAATAAGCTAGTTTATTAAATCAAATTAACCTTTGTCATAAAATGTTTACTCAGTGTAATCATGGTATAAATGAATTAAAAACTCCAAGAATGCATGCAGGTGCTCATTTCACGGTGTAAATGCATTTTGCATGGGTCATGGTGTACTCTACGTCGTGTCTTTAAACCGTGTAATGCGCAGCTCCTCGTGGTTTAATCCTTGCATGTTAATTTTGGGTAATGTATGCAAATGTACACACTTTTATATTTTTTTGGTTTTATAATTTAAAACTTTGCCTTCAGATCTTTTTTGAAAAGCTGTAGTCCCTATTTGACTTGCATCATCAATGTGTGTTTCCATCAAGTAATATCTGGAAGGCTGAAGGGTGTCTGGGTTCGGCAAAGCATTTCAGAATTCCTTACTTACCCATGATAGCATTCTTTCTGTTGAGCCCTGGAAAGGTGAACCTACAAATTGTACAATTTAGATGATGGGTCAGTGTCCTTTAGCTTCCAGTTTTGTATGAGGAACAATCAGCAGATTCTGATCACAGAACCTTTGAGCAGGTAATTCAATGTAGACAATGTGATTTAAAACAGGCAGTTTAACACGTGATTTTTAAGTTTTTTGATCGAGTGCGTTTGCTATCACTTCAACCCACATAGCAAAAGTGTTCTGGCCCAGCTCTAGCCTACAAAATCAGATGTCAGCTCAAATCCCACCTAAATAAACCATGTGGTAATTCAATGAACTCAAAAAAAAAATGTAGTCTAAATCTGATGAGGAGTCATTTTGGCTTTTTATTTATTTAGGGCTTGCTACAGAAAGTCATGTGGACTTGGTTACACATTTGTTTTAAAGCTCAAAGCCCTCCTTGATGCAACCACTATGTAACAGTCAAACATGCATAAACCACTACATAACAGAATAACTCTATAATGCTCTACTGTATATTGTAAATAATATGCTAAAATTGCTACTCTTGATAACACTTGAACATTTAAGGAGCATTGTTAATATAATTTTTTTTCGTCCCTATACGTTTACATAAAATACATGACGCAGTGTTTAGTGGTTCTATTCTTTGGTTGTTCATAACCTTACATTCTTACCCCAGAAGACATTCTCCCTAAACAAAAGACCTGTGATGCAGATGTTTTTCCTCTTCTCCCATGGTTCAATTTTAACTTGTCACCACTATAAACTCTAGAGCTTACTCTTTGCACCTTTAAACAGCTAATATGTATTAAAATGCCACAGAAATGACAAATTTATGCAACCATCCATTCAGTTAATATAGGTATAGGTGGTGTATTAATATAGGTATAGGTGGTGTATAAATACCTTGGTGATCACCTGGACAACAGAATAGACTTTAGACACAACCTCTAGATGCTGACTTGTCCTTCACTGCTTTCAACAAGATGCTGCATATTGTCTATAAATCTGTTGTAGAGTCGTATCTCTATTGATGATCCTTTCTCCTTTAAACAACTCATTGAAAAGAAAAAAAAAAGGTGACTTTAGTATTTAGTTTCCCTTTTGACACAAACTATTTTTGAATTGAATAACAGTAGATTAAAACATATCAAAATTCCCCTCAAACAATCAAGATTTTCTTATCAAGTCCTGAAAGACTAAACTAGATGTGTGAGGTGCCATCGAAGTTAGAAAAAACAAAATGGGTAAGAAAGATTAATTTTAGGTTTACAAGCAGCACATATTATGGGCAAGAGAAGCTCAGCCACAATTGGCTTTTGTATGGCATGTACATGTTTTGGCAACATATACCAAACCACCATGTTAATGTCACGGTATATCCACTGCCATCATCAGCTGACCCAGACCTGACCCAGTTCTAGTTGAAATACCATTGGTATGCCAGCACTTGGCCGTACTTAAGACCTGATCTGGCTCAGAGCTGGACCGCATGGCTCTGCAGGTAACCTGATAAATGAAGCAAATCCTATCATGTAAACCAACATTATCGCTTAGTTTAACATTGTGAAACGGGAGTTTTACTCATTTTAATAATCATCACTCTGGACAGAATAGAAACATTTATAGATGAGGTCATTGAGTCAGTCTGTCCCAGATCTATAGCTGAGGCAGAGCTCCACTGAAAACTGGTATTCAGTTATTTTTTCGGAGATGGAAAATATCAATTTGTGGCTTTACAGCATGATATACAGTTTCAACCAACCTTAAAGGCAACTAAATTTATTTTTAAGTGGAGCAATGCTGAAGTACGTATGTTCCTTCTGATTAACATAAGACTCCAAATAGGTCAAAACTGGTACTCAGAGGTCCTTTGCTTTCAATAACTTTTGGAGGCTGCGGTTTTCATTTAATGTACATATGTACAATAAAAGAAGAACGTATGTATTGAAGTGTTTCTTGTCAGGGATGCTACTTTTATAGCTATGTATTACACTATTATCTGTCTAGTTTGTATTTCATGCATGCTTTATCAGAGTTATGAGCTTGAGATTTTTATTGTGGATGTGGAGAATATACCTTTCTGAGAGATGGAGGATTCAGTGAGTGTGGGGAGAGATGCCTGAGGTTGTCTATCCAATTTTCTCCTCTGCTACAGACCTCTGAACAAAGACTTTAATAAAGAAAACGTTTGACCTGCTGAGTGCTCGGCAATGCACTGCAGCCCTCTTTATCCTGCAAAAATCCTCTTTAAATTCCTCTTGACATTGCCTTTCTTTTAAAACCTTTTTTTTTGGTTTGCTATTTTCTCAGAGCTATAGATGAGTTCATTACCTACACCAGTTTCTTGTAAAGACATCTCATTTTACATTTATTCCTATGTTTCCTTTTCATTAAGGACCACATATACAAGCTGATGAAAAGTGACAGCTATCCACGTTTCCTACGTTCCAATGTGTACCAGGACCTGCTAACGGCAAGGAAGAAAGTGAGCATGTTGTCTGTTTATGGGTCCTTTAGCTTTTGCAAATGTTAGAAACATTCATACCATAGATTTCAATGTAATTTTATGGGCTTTTATAATGGATCAAACAAAAGCAGCTCATGATTAAGTAGAGAGAAAGGGATACACTATATTGCCAAAAGTATTTGCTCACCCATCCAAATTATTGGAATCAGGTGTTCCAATCACTTCCATGGCCACAGGTGTATAAATTCAAGCACCTAGGCATGCAGACTGTTTTTACAAACATTTGTGAAAGAATGGGTCGCTCTCAGGAGCTCAGTGAATTCCAGCGTGGAACTGTGATAGGATGCCACCTGTGCAACAAATCCAGTCGTGAAATTTCCTCGCTCCTAAATATTCCACAGTCAACTGTCAGCTGTATTATAAGAAAATGGAAGTGTTTGGGAACGACAGCAACTCAGCCACGAAGTGGTAGGCCACGTAAACTGACGGAGCGGGGTCAGCGGATGCTGACACGCATAGTGCGAAGAGGTCGCCAACTTTCTGCAGAGTCAATCACTACAGACCTCCAAACTTCATGTGGCCTTCAGATTAGCTCAAGAACAGTGCGCAGAGAGCTTCATGGAATGGGTTTCCATGGTCGAGCAGCTGCATCCAAGCCATACATCACCAAGTGCAATGCAAAGCGTCGGATGCGGTGGTGTAAAGCACGCCGCCACTGGACTCTAGAGCAGTGGAGACGCGTTCTCTGGAGTGACGAATCGCGCTTCTCCATCTGGCAATCTGATGGACGGGTCTGGGTTTGGCGGTTGCCAGGAGAACGGTACTTGTCTGACTGCATTGTGCCAAGTGTAAAGTTTGGTGGAGGGGGGATTATGGTGTGAGGTTGTTTTTCAGGAGCTGGGCTTGGCCCCTTAGTTCCAGTGAAAGGAACTCTGAATGCTTCAGCATACCAAGACATTTTGGACAATTCCATGCTCCCAACTTTGTGGGAACAGTTTGGAGCTGGCCCCTTCCTCTTCCAACATGACTGTGCACCAGTGCACAAAGCAAGGTCCATAAAGACATGGATGACAGAGTCTGGTGTGGATGAACTTGACTGGCCTGCACAGAGTCCTGACCTCAACCCGATAGAACACCTTTGGGATGAATTAGAGCGGAGACTGAGAGCCAGGCCTTCTCGTCCAACATCAGTGTGCGACCTCACAAATGCGCTTCTGGAAGAATGGTCAAAAATTCCCATAAACACACTCCTAAACCTTGTGGACAGCCTTCCCAGAAGAGTTGAAGCTGTTCTAGCTGCAAAGGGTGGACCGACGTCATATTGAACCCTATGGATTAGGAACGGGATGTCACTTAAGCTCATATGTGAGTCAAGGCAGGTGAGCAAATACTTTTGGCAATATAGTGTATTTGTATCTCATTTGCATTTATCCCCCATTGCTTTAATACCACAAACAAAATCCAATGCATCCATTTGATGTTATCCATTACCGATGTAGTGAATATTTATTTTAAGTTTAAATACAGTTCCTCTATTATGACCTAAAGCCCCTGTCACAGCTTGACGATTTAGCCAGCATATGCCTGATGTCCCAGAATCTTCTAAAAACGCTGGCATACACTGAATTTTCTATGTATTTTTTAAATTTTGGCCATATACATAGAGTATTCGTAATGAGTCCAGAGCGTATTGTCATTGACAGCCTAACTTATGCATAATGCACATAAGCGTAATGCGCATAAAACGTTACAAGCCACTGTCCTGAGTGGGGCTACAATGTGCCCAGAGGTACCTGGTCTGTATAAAAAGATTTTTGACCTAGCTGCTGTTTACCGCCTGCCAAAAACAAAAAAGAACTAAATAAAGATAAAGAAAGAAAGAAGGTTTGCAGTGGCAGCAGATTCAGCATCATGTCTGCTAGGAAATGTGTTCATCGTGGCCGTGGATGTGAATGCAGGGAAGGTCTCTATCACACCCACCTTCTCGCTCACCCTATGATGGGGATGAAATCTAGAGGAGTACAAACGGTTTCCTCCTGTGGACCCCCTTTTATATCAAAACGCTGCCAATGGGCCATTATACAGTAGCTGTAAGTTAGAAACACGTTCAGTGGTCTTCTGGAGCACTTCAAATACGTTGGTATGAGTTGGAGATAAGTTCTGCTCAATTTACTTATAGGTTTTGGATAAGCTAGACACCACAACTTATGAGTAACTTACACTTAACATATGCCAACAATCAAATAACTTACCTATAACTTATGCCCCACGTATGGCATACGCTGTCATACTGTACGTCCAGAAATTTGGAGCATTTTCAAAATTTCTTGCCATGTGCCAGGGTGCTTCAGCGTGCTTTAGTGTGCTCAAAACTGACCCATAACTTATCTGACGTATGCCAGCGTTTTTGCCAGATTCTTCATATATCAGGCATAAGCTGGCTAAGTCGTCAAGGTGTGACGGGGGCTTTAGAGATTTGTTAGAAGACATCTTTGAGCAAACGGCATTAAAAAGTCCCTGAGGCCCACAAGGTATGTATGGAGGGAAAAATGTTCTGGAGAAGTGGATGAATTTGGTAATGAAACCAAACCAAAATTGGAAAATTATCACAGAAATTAACAGGTTAATTAAGGAGATTTTTAATCAAAGAAGCCGGCTGATGGGCCCTTGGTAGCCCTAGAGGAAGTGGAAGGATCTGCAAGTAACTTAGGATAATCTATTGATAATCATGTCTTGCATTCTTTATTGATCAAAGGCAAGAAGAAACAATTTAGAGGAATCAGTAAGAAGTAATTTATGTAGTTTGCCACAAGCAATTTAGGGAACTGCGCAAACTTGTGGAAAGACATGATTTGGTCAAATGAAGCCTTAAATGAAGTTAAACTATTTGGTCTTTATCCGAAATGTTTTTGTTTGAGAGGACCAGCACTGCATATAACCCTGAGCATACAAGCACCACTGTAAAAGAAACGGTAATGGCAGCGTCAGGCTGTAGAGCCCAAAACAGGGCAATCCTGAAAAAACGCTTGTAAGACACTGTGAGAGACAGATGTTTATGTTCTAACATAAGAAACGACTAACCATGCAGCCAACATTGTAGTGGTTTTGATCAAACTGTATTTATGTTGTGAAACAACCAAGTTAGAGGTAGAGGTTGCCAGGCTCTGACTAAATCCATAATGGATTCTGTTGCAGAACTCCAACTGAAAAAATAATTCTGTCAAATCAAAAAATCAACTGTTTAACACAGTTGTGTAAAACTCAGACACACCCTTGCATCCGTACTTTTAGTAAAATATGCTTGAGTATAGTATTGACAGATAAGAGCTAAATATAGACATTAAGCATTATATTCTCATTAAAATAATTTATTTTATGTCTAACTTTTATTCACTTGATTTAATGAAAAATCCTGTTTGTTTTTCTGCTTTAACTAAAAGGAGTTTAACTGTGTGGCTCTTTCTTTGGCCTTGCAGCCTGAAACGGAGCAGGGGCGACGCACCTCCCTGGAGAAGTTCACTCGCAGTGTGGTAAGAGCCTTATTGCTTGTCCTAAAACTTAATTAAAAAACAAACCAATGGTCTGAACTGAATGCTGCTGCTGGAACGTCCAGTTAGAAGTAGATAATGTGTTTACGGTATGTGCAGCATGCAGTGAGGGAGGTTCTGCTGTTAGGTTCTTATATAATACATTCATGTATTTACCATTTTTTACAACACAATTTGTTTTAATAACATTTCACTTAGCTTGCCTTTTAAAACTTGCTGCACTTTGTCTCCTTACATGAGAAAACTCAAACAGTGGTCTCATTAAAAACATTTTAGATTAGTTGACTTATCAGTGACACTAATTGCTTTGTCTAGAAGTATCACTAAGAGAAAATAAATTGCTATTGGGACGGTTTTAGAGCATAAGAAATAATTAAGGGGATAAATAGATACCTGCATTTGAGCTGTTTGTTTTGCTCTATAAATGAATTATTTATTCCCCTTTATAACCTGAAGTCTTTGCTATGCAATAATAAGTTAAAATGATTATTATTAAAATAACCCATTTTACTTTCATTTCCCAAATTATTTTAATATACAGGAAAGTATACAAACACTGTATTATTTCAATGGATTTAAATCTTTACTCTCAAATCTTACCTTCAAGTTCAAAAATCAATCCCTTATTATGTGAGGTTGTTGCAAATTTATAAATAAAAAGAAAACTAATGAATTAAATGTTTTTTCTAAGTACTCAAAGCCTTTGCCAAATACTTTGTTGATACACCTTAAGCTGTGGTGTCTTTTTTAATCCTTCCCAGCTATGTTTTTAGCACAGGTGTACACCATTTGAGCTGCAGGAAGATCTTAAGGATGAGCCGTATGCACCTCACGTTAAATCTGAACTCAATTTACATGGGTGTGAATAGTTATGTAAATATTATTTCTGATTTTCTATTTTTAGAAATTAAAAAAGGAGATTTAACATCACTGGATGTGATAAAGTATAGTTTTTGATACAAACCTTTTTCTTTACTTCCTATTCTGCCCTATCAGTTGATGAGCATGTCTGATTGTACATGTTAAACTATTCGATTCCTAAAGTTTGATTTTGGTCCCAACTAAATGTCTAAATTAGTTAGAACAAGAATCAATCTGTTTTCTTCTCTGTCTATATCCAGGGCAAATCGCTTACAAGCAAACGACTCACGGGCCTCATGCAGTCATCCTGACGAGGTCTGGATCCCGAATAGGACCAATCTTACCCACAGCAGAGGCGGGCAGATAAGAAGCTTTAGGAAAAGGACTCTTGTGTGTGTGGTTGCAGCTTTGGGAGGCTGAGGGTGTCAAACAAACCAAGACTGCTGAAATGGAAACCCAACACATCTGGATTGCACCTTCAGAAAAAGGGAGGACCAACAGCATGCAATAAGTCACCAGAGTTAGCACCAGGGGGTGCTGTTACACTACAGGTTTTCAGCTTTGGAGGATTTGGTTCTGAAACCAGTATTGAACAAGACTGAGGGAGATTTTTTTTTTCCTCTAACTGCACTCATTTTATTATGGTAGCTGAGGAGTTTAATGCTTTACTTTCAGTGATATTTACTTGGAATGCTTGAATACTTTGACTGATGTCGAAATGAGACTTAGATTATTGCTGTAGCTTGGTGTTTTTTCCCACTTCACTATAGGATGTAAACAGGGAAGGAAGAAAGGCAGGTTTACAGTGATTGAAACTTGAAAAGATGACGGGTACAGATGTGCATCAACATTTTAGTATATGTTGAAAAATGGTTAGGAATTTGTATCAATGACTTTTAAGCAAAAATAGGAAATGTGTGCTGCTCAGGCAGAGGGTCTTTCAATACTAGGTTACAAATACTTTTAAGAATCACAGTTACCTCTATGTTTTTCACTTTAAGAGAAAAAAAAAGCATCATCAGTTTGAGGCTACATCGAAATGCACTTTGTGATATACTTACAGTGGACCTTAATTTGAGCAAGCAACTGACATTTTATTTCCTTACAGGACATAGAAGAATTCAGCAGAGAAATGTTAAATTTCCACCAAAGTGAAATGGTATTATCTAACATGTCAATTCATTTTATATACTGTCTATTTCAGCAACATGGCGGACCTTAAAGCAGGACCAGATTATGATCTAAAATTGTCTCCATACAGCCCCAGTCAGCAGTTAAAATCGTATTACCATAAATAACAAACATTATAATTTTTTATTTCTTATTTCATAAGTTAAACAATACAACAGCAATTACGGAGAAAAATATGATAATTATTTTTCTTTTTTTCTTATCCATTGTTTTAAAAAATATGCCTAGAGGTTTAAACTAAGCATACATCCCATATTGATAATTCATCCTACAGCGAGTATGTACCAATTAGTTAGCTTCTGCATATTCCTGATGAAATATTTGATCAATTTGGTAGAGTTCATTTAATATTGGCAGTCTAAGCTTCTGAGTATAATGCAAACATTTCACCAAGTATCCCAAAATGAACATAGAAACTAATTTACAATTGTTAAATAATATTAAGCATCTTAACAGGCTTTGAAGGAAACCCTATTGACAATTTATGACTTTTGTCTTTGATTATAAAGCCACCTGAGATTCCTTAACACTTATTGCCTCAATGGCTCCTTGTATTAATGCAGTAATGCATTCAGAAGTATTAATTTGCATTAAATATATTTAAAAAAAAAGTTGACCTTTCTGTTTAGAATGATCCTTTCTTACTAATCTATTGAAAATGCTGTTTGAGTCACAGAATTTTGGCATTTTCACTATCCTCCAAGCCATAGTCTGGAGAATAATACAAGTGAATTCCTTAAATATTTTCCTAATATTATATTCACTATACAATAATTTATCTATACATAACCTAGTAAGAGACAGAACATTGAACATTCTGATCTATTTAGATATATATTGTTTATACTTTTGACCCTGTGTGGATTAAATACATTTCATTTCTAACCTATATTTTTCAGAAACATTTTATGTTGTATATGCCTTCAACATCAAACACAGAGCAGGTTAAATTAAGTAGATAAAAACCATCACTGACCGTCATGCATCCCGGCGCTGAGTGTATCTAGACATCTGTCCTGTCCTGGACAGAGTGGTAAATAAAGTCTGATGTTTTTTCTTAACCTCGAAGATGCTTTTGGAGCCTTTTTCACTAAATGTCCTTTTCTAGGAGTTCAAAGCTTCCCAAGCTATTGGAGGCAACACAAACAGTGACTATTCAAGACATTAAATGAACATAATTTTAAAATTTTGCCAGGTTAAACTTTTTTTTTTTTCCAAAGATATATTCATTTGGAGAAATCAATACTTGCAACATTTTTTATTTTTTTCTAACCTGTTTATTTAGTGACTGACAACCTGTGACCTGAATTGTCTGAGGGCTTTTTAAAAGTTGAGATAAATGGAAATGATTAAAACTAGAATATTTATGTTCCTCTTATAAAACCAGACTTTGGACATTCTTAAGGGTTGTAATAAAAACCCAATGTTGAAACTAGCTGTTTAATTGTTCACAGGTGCATCATTGCGCTCTTGACCATGTAAAAGAATTGCAGAAGCTCAAATAGTTGTTACCAGTTCTGTGGATAGATTGTTTGCTTTATTCTGTCTTCTAAACATTCCACTTCAAGCCACAAAGGAAACGTGAGCTGGTGTCTTACCAACTTTTCACCCTATGTAAAGAGACCATGATAATAAAAAGGAATGCGCAACGAAAATTGATTTTTGAACCTTTTTTTTCTCTTTTTCTAAATCTTGCAGATACTATGTATTTGGAGTAAGGGCCTGGTTCTGGACATTGCAGACACAAGTAATTTGCTGTTACAGAAGGTAGATGCTGCCCTCTACTGTATTTGGTCTGCAGGTGCAGGTAAACAACCTACAAGTCTGAGATTCCAACTTCAATGTTCATCCAAGAACATCAACATTAAACTCTGAAACTGTTTTATGGTCAGATCTTTTCCTGTACCGTATTTCCTCCAAGTAGGATGATTAGCTGACAGAGGTTAACAAAGGCTGTTGTTTGAAGTGTGATAGTATTTTTTATTCTCTGTAAATCATGGAACTTGCATTAAACCCTTTTATCAGGTGCCCTCTATGTTCTGGCCTCCAGTGGATGAAAAGCGATACTCAAGCTGGACAGAGAATGTAAACATTTCAAACAAACCAGAGGTGAGGTTTTGTCATACTCAAATCTGTAAACTTTTTTTTTTTATATAAAATCTTTTGTTCTCAACTGGGCGTATATAACCCCTGGAAAGCCAATTTTAGACTGTATCAAACCTACTTTCATTAGTTCTGACCAGTCACAGATGTTGGTGTATTTTGTTGGCATTTAATATGATAGCACAGCACAAAGTACAGTAGTATATAATTATGCAATTAGGACAAAATGCATTGAGTCCCGTCAGAATGAATATGTGAACTACAATCTTTATCATCCTATAGATTCTGTTTAATTTGGATCCCAGTATTGACTGGTTCATTCAAATCAGATTCTTTCAGGTAAACATTTTAGTTGTAGCTGTGGCTGTATGTTTAGGCCTATGCTGCTAAAATTCAAATCTTCCCTCCAATCTCAAGCCTGTTAGCTTTCAACAAGTTTCAAATTTTCTCAACTTCAGTTTTCTGTTCATTGCTGGCCATGTGGTTCAGAAAGTGACATGTTGATCTCTTCAACAGTTTGATCCTGATTCTTGCCTTAATCAGTCTCTTATTCTAATTTGCCAATTTGCTTTCTTTATCCATTAGCAGGAAAAAAAAAAAAAAAGACAAATCCCCAGCCACTTAGCAGGACCTATAGCAGGGTAATTCATTATTTCAATCCATTACAGCATGGTGTGTTAACAGTGATGTTTGCTCATTTGGTCCTGCGTGCTTTTAGAACGTAGCTGACATCTGATCTGTTTTCTCAAGTAAAGTCTTAAACGAGCACTTGCAATGAGCTCGGTTACTGATGGTCATTCAGTATTTCTTTCATTTACAAATCATTGCTGAGCAGCACAAGCTTTCTCACTTGACTTCTAACAAATGTTCTTAGAGTCCATAGTGGTGCAGAAGTTAAAATGGACCATATGACCTGAACCTGACCTTTATACAAATAATTCAAGGAGTATCTTTAACTGATGTATGTTGGTGAAGATTTTCAGTCTTCCAGGTCATGGTAATTCCAAAAAAAGTTAAAAACAAACCACTTAACTTTGTTTTCCAAGTTGAAAGACCTTTCTCAATTGAAAAAGCTTCAAACTTTAAAAACAAAGTCCAGTGGTTCGTCTTTAATTTTTTTTTGGAATCTTTAAGTGATCCGTCAAATAAATCAATGGGAGCCAGAAATTCAGGAGCTGCATTTCTGTTCATATTTGATCAGAAACAGAGAGCAACCAGGAATATTAAATGTATTTACCCCACACAGAAATAAACAGACATGACTTTGTAAGCTTTACATTATTTTAATCAGCCTTGATAATTGAGGATGGAAGTTAAAATCCATTGCCGCCCAACACACACACACTTCTATAATTTAACTGCACAACGCTGACTTTAGAAGTGTGCATCCTGCTTCATGAATAACACTGTAATAAGGACGCTGACGCCAATAGATACATCAAATGGGTTAAAGCCCAAGTTGGAGGCTCAGCAGATTAAGATTGTGGGGCTTAAAGGAATCTTATGCCTTATCTCCTTTAAAAGAAGTGTTAAAACATAAGACAGATCCATTGAACGTTTAACAGCTTTTGGTATTTTAAACTACTTGTACCAAAGAGAGGGATATGGGGTTTCAATCAAGCTTCAAACACAGATCTTGCCTAAATGTAATAAACTCCATGCTTTATAGGATAAAAGTAGCTTTTGTGAAAGGTATTACTGGATGAAAATGGTAGCATTAGGCAGATCCAGCAGGGCAGGATAGAGGCTGGACTCCTTTAATCTCCAGGGCCTTGTTAAACTGCACATCCATGGTCTTAGAAGCCTTAGTGATCTTCAGGTTCCTCATACAGCCCCTGAAGGAAGACGTGGTAGAAAGAGCTGCCTGCCGAACTCCAGCTGAGGGAAAATGTGTTTACAGGTAAGTTATTTCCGCTGCATACGTTAGGAATGTTTGGACGGTATGTACTGAATGGTTTCAGCTGCCCTACCAGGATATCCTCCAACATAGATGGGGTCGTTGGTATCGCAGGTGTTGGAGCGAGCATTCGGAGACTGTGCTTGGCTCTTTTCCCCATCGACCACCAGCTCCAGCCTGTGGCGAAGCTTGTTGGAAGTGACGCTGTGCCACTGGCCATCACAGAAGCTCTTGCCTGTAGGCACATGCTCTGCAGTGATTCTGCCAGCTCCGTTGTCAACATGGAAAAGCAGCTAAAAGAGAGAACATTTTAAAAGTACACTGGAGAATGGGACAGTTTATTGTTAATTTCAGCAAACTAGAATTGATTAAAAACCTTTCATATCCAATAGTGTTTTGCCATTCTTGCCTTTATTTGAAAATATCCCACCATCAAGGGACAAGTTTATACCTTCAACCATATGGTCAACTTAATCTTGGACATACAGATATCCTCAAATGATTCAGATTTTAAGGCAAGCTTTTCTAGAATTATGGGCAACATTTCACCCTCCTGTAGTTGACGCATCTAAAACTACAAACCTATTTAAATATAGAAGGCTAGTACAGTATATCTATTCCAAGTTAAAACTGTTAAAGATAAAAATGAGGAATACATCTGATTAGCTGTTAGCCTGCACCACAACGATTTTATTACAAGCTCCGTGCTACAGAAATTCCACTTAACACACTATAAAAACGTAAACACATTTTAAATAAAGATACTGTTGAACAGATGTTCCGATTAGAGTAGACGACTGATAAACCATTTGGAAGCTGCAGATAAACTGAAAAGCCTGATAAATCAGATCAACATAGTGGATGTGATTCACCGGTCACTTTGTAAAGTTAGAATCTCTTGCTTTTTCTTAACCGTTTCCCTGTCTGAATTTTTGAGCTTTGTACACCAGCAGGTTTTTATTTTGGCACAATAAAACGGCTCTACACATTGGTTTAAGGACTACAAATGGTGTGCAATATGTCTCTCCTAAAGGAAAACATGATTTTTTCATTTTTACATAGAAACAAGTATTGATACAATTGGAATTCTAAATGTATCATCAAAAATTTACAATTAAAAAAGTTTTAAAAGAAGACTCAAATGACCGAAACCTATACATTAAAAAACTATCATTGAAGACCTGGACAAATTCAGGACTTTGAGAGCCAGAAAATTAATTATGTGCATAAATCTTAGGAACAAGTAGTCAGTCTGTCTCAAGCAAAACAGTATTAGTTAAGCTGTCCAGCACAAAATGTTACAAATTAAATCCAGCCTACATACAGGACTAGCACAGTGGGTTGTAGTTGGATTATTCCAGGACAATAAAGGGATTTACAGTTTCTGCATTTAACCCATCCCATTGGGGAGCAGTGTGGGATTAAGGGTCTTGCTCAGGGACTCGGAATGAGGGGGACTTCAATTCAATTCAGTTTATTTAAGCACCAGAACATACAGTCAGAAGGTAATCCCTCACACCAAACATGCGACAGTGGAGAGGAAAAACTCCCTTTCAACAGGAAGAAATCTCCAGCAGAACCAGATTCAGTGCGAATGGCAATCTGCTGAGACCGAATGGGGTTCAAGGAGACATACAGAAAGAAGAAACTTGTCAACCAGCTCCACAGGCTGGTTGACAAGTTTCTGACTTGAACTCAGAAACTCCAGGACCCACGCGCAATGCTCTAACCACTAGGCCACCACTCCCCAGCTTAGAGATAGAGGGAAGAAGCTAGACTACCTTGCCTTCGACGATTTCCAAACCCAGTCCATCATTGCCTTGGTTACTGACCGCCAAGAGAACTCCACTGGTTTTGCTGGTTCGAAACTCAAGTGCTATTGATACGTCCAGACCCACTCTATAGGAGGATACTAAAAGGAGAAAAATAATAGATCTTTAGCATTAGTATTTATTTCAAAGATGCATATAAATAGTTTGAACTTTTTTTTTTTTTTGCTTGTTGGCCAACTTTTCTTGCAGTGAACTCACCTGCTTTCAGATATCCAGTGCCATCAAAATAGGTTCCTGTTTCAGTAGCAACAAAACATTGTCCAACCATGTGACTGGAGTTGGGTGCAGACATGTCCAGTTTAAAGTCTTCAATTACTTCAATAGGAACCAGGAAGGAGAGGAAAAATATGTTTTAATTAGATTCACTGCAATTCAACAGAAAAATGTGTTGAATTAAAAAATATGCATTAGTCCATACCTGCTGGAGCTGACCTAGCGCTGACAGGACCTCCGCTCATCATTAAGTTCCGGATACATCCATTAATACTGTAGACAATCTGCAGACAGAAACAAAAAGATTTACATTTATAACTGTATTTATCCCTGCACATTCAGCTGATTGATGTAAAAAAAAATATAAGTACTTACTGGTCCTATGCGTTTTGTGGTGTAATTCTGTGGTAATCCACCAACATACACCATTCCAACCACATCTAAAAGGTCCGCCTGGTTTAGAAAAAAACAGTACAAAAACCTATAAAATGCATTTAGGCAAAACAAAAGGTTCAAAGTTCTTTAATAAAGGCACTTAAGTCTGCCTCAATATCAAAGCTTGATTAGTGAAAGGCAGTGCTTACCGTCTTTGGACTAAACAACTGTTTTGTATATTTACGCTCAACCGCCAGCACAGCTCTCTGCTTGGTACGTTGCACACGGATCTAACCAAACAAGAGAAAAAGCATCAAGCATATTAAACCAAAAAGCAAAAAAGTTTAATGAAAATGCAAAAGGAACAAATTTTAAGCTGCAATATAATAGTGTTCTGCTCTGTGAATGCAACTATAAGCCGCCCTCACTACATTTTTTGAAAAAACTAGAAACGTACATATATAAGCCCCACCAGGCTATAGGCTGCTGATATCTACTGAACTGTCTCCCACCAAACCTGTAGGGTGAGCTTTACATATAGCCCCTGAAGTCGGGACGAAGTTAGCTTGTTGGCTCGCAGCAGTAAGAGGTTCAACTGAAAGATGGGGCTTCGCCAACTCTTTATTTCAGTTCTGCAGGTGTTAAGCCCAGTCTCTGCATTGGTTGGGCAGCTTTAATGAGGCAAATGTCAAAATTTGTGAATTTGGGACATTTGTACTCAATCGTGCCAGCTGCTAGCATGTTGTTTTGCTAAATGAAAATTATCCCCTTATTCTTTAATTTCCAACTTTGACTCCCCCCCCCCCCCCGGCAGTTAGGAAAAATCCACAGAGAAGCCGCACCTTCTTATAAGCAACATGGTTTATGTTCATGTTGCATATGTAATAAGATATAAATGTAATACACACAGACATACATATACATATACACATATATATATATATAAAGCATAGAGAGACTTACATTGTGCCAGTTACCATCATTTATGGAGAAGGGAACGCAACCAGAAATGTTTCCATGACCAAGATCGTAACCAAGACAAGCTTGTCCCTCCTTGATCTACAAGCAGAGAAAAATAATAGTAAACATGACAAGAACTTTGTACAATATACTGCAGCTTTTTTGTCTTCAAGTCTTCTGCATTGTCTAATGATGGTATTTTATCTGTGTGCTTAGAACTCTAATATCCTATTGACTTCAAGAATATAAACTCTTAATCTGATTGACTGCATTAGAACAAAATAACTATACCTGGATGGAAACAAAGTCTGCGTGGTTTATTCTCGCCATATAGAGCACAAGGCCAGAAAGCTCTTTTGTCCTCAGCTCAAACTCCAACAGCAGCCTAAGACAAAGCATACAAGCAGACATTTTCGTTTGAATCCATTTACTCTTCAGCGTTCACAATAAAATCTATCCAAAATGCTTTTTGTGTATTTGGGTAAGATTTTACTTGCACACATTTAATGATTTCAATATTATCTCATTTTGAATGGCGAAGAAGGGTTAGTTGTTGGGATTTTACCAGATTGTGGAGGATTAGAATGTTGATCTGACAGATTAGAGAGATGATGGGACATTATGTCTACTGCTTTTTGTGCCTTTTATTTGGTTTTATTTTCATCCCTTTCTTGGAGCTTACACCACCTCTTAGATATTGGGCACGAAAAATGCTGTTTTTAAGGATTTCCATAGATCGTATTGTTTTGAATGTAGCATTAGATGGAGCCATTCCTGTCAAGTTTTGGATTTAAAAATAAGAAACATTTGATGAAATCAGCTGCATGTTGCCCCAGTGAAGCTCCAGTATCCATTACACTGTGCTTTCTTTCTACATTTCTTAAATCTCTACCTAGTTCAGTGCACTTGAATATAATTAATAGCTCATTACCATGCCTCTGCAGAATATGATGCTACTCTGAGGAGGTTATACAGCGATTAATTCAGCTCTGTAGAATTTATTTCTTACAAGGAATGAGTCAGTCTTATCAAATTTATCTTCAAGATTAATAGTTTCCTGACTCATACATCCAAAACATACACACCACTGGCTCTTTTGGACTTGAGGACATTTTTGGATAATAGTATATTCCTTCTATATTACTGTAACAACAAAGTATGTCATCATTTTGCCCATTATCAATTTCAAAATGACCACAGCAAAGATATAAAAAAAGGATTTGTTCTTATTTTTTGGCCTAAGTCCACTGTTAAGGTAATATATATATATATATATATATATATATATATATATATATATATATTTAAAATGACTTAAAAGTGTAATAACTGCAGCCAGTGCTGTAACATAACGAATACAGTAAATACCAATATATTTCTTGGAAATTAAATATTCTTTTTGACTGGACACTGATTTAAAGTCCAGGATTTTTCTTTTTTACTATTCTTTTGGTTATCACATAAAATGCCACTGCAATACAATGAATGTTGTGGTCGTAATAAGACAAAATTGAAATCTTAAGGGAATGAATACTTTTGTAGGACAGTGTCAGTGCTAAGGACAGGAAGGTTGAACATTTGCAAAACAAAAAGCAACAAGTAAGACACTAAAATAGATGCAATTTCTCCTTTCTTAGATAAAACAAAACAAACGTTTGCTTTGTGTCTAGAGAGTGGCTCTAAACCTTGCAGGTTTCCACCATAAATGCACACGCATAAAGGGACTACATTTATGATCAGTCAACTTGTTTATTTTTTCAAGATTTCAGACCACTGACCATTTTTATGTGTTTATAGGAATCTTATCCAGTCAAAACCCATCTCTCACTGGGTTTGCATTTTTTACATGTAACATTTGACAAGTAGATATCTGTGGGGTTATTTAACCATTTCTTGCTTGTTCTGAGAGTTAATACCCTCAGAACAAGCAATGTTGCTTCTTGTTCTGTTAGATGTGAACGTTTGTTAAAAAAGAAATTCATGCATGTGAAAAAAGAAAACAAAATACCCAGAAAATGATGATTAACTTCAAAACTTACTTCTCTCTGACTTTAGTGTCATCAAAGGCGAAGCTCATGTGACTATTCCTGGTCAGTCCAAACTGATATGCCTTTTCGAGTGATGTCGGGGCCACAGCTGATGCACACGAGTCCTGGAGATTGGACATAACATGTCAGCTCCACTGACAGGGTCTCACAACACTGCACCCATTTCCTCCTGTCAACAGGAGCCTTAGCACCTGGGTTCAACACTTGCGAATCACACTAATTGGGTCCCTTCTTCTGAAATGGAAGTAACAGAAGCATTTGTGGGTCAACATTGGTTATAAAACAGCTTTTTATACAGTTAATATCTTAGATTGACTGTCAGCTAGAACCGCTTAGGATGAATGCACACAAAAATATTAAATTTACCATCCTGACCATCATATAGTACAATTAGCAACCTGAATAGTGACAGTAATGGTATTGTTTTAACAACTTACTTTTTTGTTATTTGGTACCTTAAGCTTTCTGACAAGTTCTACACATTTTTTCTTTATTTCATGAACAAAATTACTTATATTTTAAAATTAACTATGTTTTCCCAATGGTGTTTGTTCAGCAGTTTTCTTGAATTAATATTCTCTTTTAGTTATCCCAAATTGCAGCTCTGCTTTTCACCACAAGGTGTCATTGCTGTAACTTTCTAACCATCTTCCTCCCTTGTACTTCTTTTTAAATTCTGTCTCCTTGTTTAAACTTTCTGCTTTTAAAGAGTTTTATCTGGATCTGTCCCCACTTTTAACAAAAAAAAAAAAAAAAAGAATCCCTTTTGAAGAATATCTAACCTCTCCTCTGTGGCTGTTAAGCATTTCTATGTTCCTGCTTTCCAATTTCCTTATCTTTGTAATCGACAGAAATGTTCTCTTTTTGTATCTGCCATCTTTTTTCTTTCCTTCCCCCATCCTGCGTCCCATTCCAAAACCTTTCTTAAGTACCAACAGCTTTCTCTACAATATACTAAACTAGTTTTGCGTTGGTTATAGAGCACCATTTTCTTTAACCATATAAACTTTCTCAATTTCTTTGAACAAACACATACCTTATATTTAATTAACCTTTATCAAAGCAATGTTATATGCATACTAATTCAGTCTGACTCAATAAGTTGCTACTACTACCACTTGAAGTCTTTTGAGGATATATTTTTTCAACAAAACTTTACACATCTAAGGACTGAAATTTTTACCAAGTCTTCTTTACAAAATAGCTTATGCTCAGACTGTATGAAGAGAATCTTTCAACACATATTTAAAGATTTGACACAGATCTTAGTCACTGATTTGATTGCAGCAGAAACTCAAGCTTTATGGTTGTGCTGCCATAGAAGTTATTTTTAATTACGTAGGATTAGGTCACCTTTGTATGGTGGTAGAGCTCAGAAATTAATGACTGTAGGGATCTATAAAATCTATATCCTGCAAACTTATACAATATTATTTATATAATTATTTATGTAACTACTTTACTTTGACCAAAACAAACTTAGACCAAGTGCAGGACAGAGTGCCCAAAAAAGGAGAAGACAGAGATGAGGTGAGCAACGTTCTGGAGCTCAGACAGCTGCAGCGGAAGAAAGAGCTCCATAACCGGGAAGAAACAACCACCTCTGCCTTCCACTGGTACCTCTAAGGAACCACAGTAGTGACTCAGGAGGAACACATTAATGGATCTGATTAGTTTGCCAGGCAAACAGAGCTCTGAAGGTGAAGAGGGGCTGTGGCCGACCATGAGGAGGACCATCGTCCTGATCTGTGCATCTCTAATGTAAACATTCCTCGTCATAAATTGACAAAGTTGATGCTGACATGTGAAGATGCGGGGGCGGTTTGGGTCGCTGCAGTTTGACCAATACGTGTTGCTAAAAATTTCACATTGCAGCTTTAAATATTGTGCCCCATAGTGTTTTACAGCTTTGTTTAATCGTTCCTCTCTTGTTACTTTCAATAATGGCTTTCTTCTTGCCATTTGTACATGAAGTGAGAAAGTTTTGGAGTGTACAAGAAAAAGGTTTTCTGTAAACAGGCCAACAATTAACCCATATCCTACTTTTCTGATAAATGCTTTGCTCCATACTTAAAAACTGAAATGGATGAATTCATCTTGTGAAGTTTGCAATGCATCCTTTACTTTTCATGTTCGCTGTATATCAATCTTTTGGATATTCAAAGCTTGGGATGTGGATTTACCTACATCTTAAACCTCCTGTAATCCTTTTCACTAATAAACTCCTAAAACATCTGATGTGCTCCTTATAGCCAATGATGCCATTTCTCTCAAATAAACCCTGGAATTCTCCTTAGAACAACAGTCTTTACACAGATTGGATGATACACAGACTGTTATTATCTGAAATCATTTGGTTGCAAATGATTTTATTTAAAGGTTAGAGTAAATTTTACCAAATAAAAATCTACACCACATGCTATTTGTATAAACATTATGAAACCATTATCAGTTTGTTTTGTGTTCAATATTATGCACCTATTTATGCTGCTAAAATTACATTTAACTTCGTGGTTGTGAAGAATTTTGAACAATTTGGGGAGAAACTGCAGGTAATAACTATATTATTAAAAGATGCAGCTAATTTTCTTTCATCCTTTGGATGTATGAGAGAAACATAAAATAGAATTAAAGAGTATATGTCTCAGTGGCTAACCCTCTTGTTCTTTTTCAGGTAAAGACATCCCCTGCTTGTGACCTTGCTTTGTTACAGCTGACTCTCACCTCTTATCTCATTCTGTCCTCATATTTGCTGCTCCTCCTCTTCAACCCCCTTTTCATTTTGCTTTCTTATGTTCCCCGTCTAACAAAAAGGAGACGTCACTTTTTCAGAAATCCTTCTCCTTCGATTCTTTCTGAGCTCTAGTCCTCCATCTTTCCATTAAGCCAACAAAAGACCAGCAACGCTCTGTTCAGAAAGACTCTCCCTCTTTTTATCATTTCCTCCAAGGCTGTACCTTTTTTGTCTACTCTGTCTTCTTCCTTCTATCCTCTTTCATCCTTCCTTCTTGTCCATTCTGCATCTTCCCATTAAGCTAACAATAGAAATGCAGCTTTTCTGTTCAGCCCTGTCATTGGAGGTCACACCAATAGAATCAGAAAACATTTAATCAGAAGTGCGTGTACTGTATGCACATAAGCATGTAGAAGACCTTCCAACACAGGACAGCAGGATTCGGAGGAAATTATTGAGCATCTACATACTCTGCAAAGAGTTTAAATGTTTTTCTTTAGAATTTTATAAATATAATTGATATCCAGAAATTTACAATTTAGGATAAATAAGTACATTTATATAACCTGAATGGCTATTCAGCAGACATGCCTTGTGAAAAAGCAAACATTGGTTCTCCTCCCATTTGCTATCCATTGTTAATGTTTTGATTAAATTTGGTTATAGAGCTTGTTTGAAATTGAGAATTGTATAACATTAGTTATCAGTGTCACTTTTCTCATGAAAACAGAGGAAGGAAAAGCAATGTGGGCTTCAACACAAATAAATGGCAGCACATTGGGGATCGATAAGACTGATTCTAAAATAAGTGTCATCCTTAAGGGAAAAACCTTAACGGTTGATCTCTAGTCTTTATGTACTTCCCTATCCTTTGAAAATCAAAAACAAAAAAACATCTATATCAGTGGTTCTCGATCCTGGTCCTTTAGTACCGATGCCTTTATTTGCAGTGAGGAAAATAAGTATTTGAACACCCTACTATCTCCGACTTAGAAATGGGAGTCATATGAGACCAAAATAGAACCTTTAAATTAACTGTGTTTGGAGGAAGAAGAATGATGACACCATCCCTACAGTGAAGCATAGGGTTGGTAGTATCATGCTTTGGGGGTCTTTTTCTGCACATGGGACAGAGTGACTGCACTAATAAAGAATGAATGACCGGGGCCATGTATTGCGAGATTTTGGGGAACAACCTCCTCCCCTCATTTAGAGCATTGAAAATGTATGGAGGCTGGGTCTTCCAAAATGACAATGACTCGGAGAACACAGCCAGGATAACCAAGGAGTGGCTCTGGAAGAAGCATATCAAAGTTCTGATGTGGCCTAGCCAATCTCCAGACCTAATCCCAATAGAGAATCTTTAGATGGCTCTCAAACTCTGTTTCTCAGCGACAGCCCAGCAACCTGACTGATCTAGAGAATATCTGCGTGGAGCAGGGGGCCAAAATCTCTACTACAATGTGTGCAAACCTGGTGAAAAACGACAGGAAATGTCTGACCTCTGGCTACTGTACCAAATATTAACCTTGACTTTCTCGGGTTTTCAAATACTTATTTGCTGCTGTATGATAAAAATAAATCGTTTAAAAAAAAAAAAAATATCACACATTATGATTTCTGTATATTCTTTTTCTGATTCTGTCTGACAGTGGACATGCACCTACGATGACAATTGCAGACCCCTCCATGATTTTTAAGTGAGAGAACTTGCAAATTAGCAGGGTGTTAAAATACTTATTTTCCTCACTGGTAACACATTTAACAACAAAAAATGTTTCCAAAGTGCTATGCATGAAAACAAACAAAAAGCCACAAGCCACACAAAAATGCAGTAAGAGTTTAAAACAAATAAATAAAAAGGGCACAGAGGACCACACAATTACGCTATGTTAAAGCCTTGGTCTTAAGACGAGGCTTAAAACACTCCACTGTGGAGGCTCTTCGTATATGGAGGAGCAAAGTATTCCTAAGTGTTGGGCCAACTACAGAAAAGGCTCTGTCCCCTCTGGTTTTTAAGCCTCGTCTTAGGCATTATTAGCTGAACATGGCCCTCAGACCTCAGAGCATGTGCCGGAGAGTAAATCTGAATGAGGTTGGTACTGTATTGAGGAGCCATCTGGAGGCTTCTAAGATCATGCAATGATTTGAATCAAAATGCTCCAACAGAGAGATGTCTAAAGCATCAAGGTGAATGGTACTTGAGGTGCAGGTTTGAGAATCACTGATCTAAAATAAATCTATCCAAACATAAATAATCATTGCAAGTTTGCCAGATGGCTACTGGTTTTATTTAATGGCTAATGTTCAGGGTACATCCTGGAAAAAAAAAAAAAAAAAAAAAAAACACATTCTCACAATGGCCAGCAAAGACACACATGGAGCAGACAAACAACCAGGGACAGTTCAGAGTGCCTAAGTAACATTAATTTTTTATAGTCCTTAAAGGCCAGACACAGGGAAAAAGTCACAATTGGGTTTTAAACTGCTGACTTTATTGCTGCGAGGTAGTGGTGTCGATTATACAGCTGTCAAATCAGCCCTATATACAGTTAAGCCCAAAAGTGTTCATACTCTTAGCAGATTTTAATTGATATATATTTTCATTTAAACTACAGCCAAGAAAAATTTTTTTAATCATTTTTTAAAAGATTTTTTATCATCATTTCATTTATGTTTGCAAAGAAATACTGCCTTACTCTTAAGTTACGTTGAATATTTTCCCATCAATTTCTTCCGATTATGCTTTGTAGAATTAGGAAAGTATCCCTAATGCTATAGAAGTACAGACAGGAAAATACAGAACCTAAATTTTAAAGGATTTCTGTAAACATACTGTAAATGCATAGCACTTTGGAAAAATTTTTTGTTGTTAAATGTGTTACCAGTGAGGAAAATAAGTATTTTAACACCCTGCTAATTTGCAAGTTCTCTCACTTAAAAATCATGGAGGGGTCTGCAATTGTCATCGTAGGTGCATGTGGGCGTAATATCAATATTTTTATTAAATGTGGAGTGACCGTGCAATAATAACCAGCATGTTAAATTTATTTTTTTTAAAAAGCATTGAAACTGTATTTTTCTAGTTATTTTAACCTAAGTCTGTAAAATTTTTGTTCCATTCGACATATACACATACACTTATATCGGCTTTAAAAAGGGGCGGAGATCCAAAAAGGGAGAGAAAACCTTTGAGATAGATTTATGGTTGAAGCTGTTTTTATAAAAATGTTGCCAAATATACTATTAATATAGATTAAGAGAAGTATGCATTAGTTTGTGAGTGAGTGTATACCGGGTCTATAATGGGATCCAGTTTAGCAGTGGGTGTTGCTACAGCAGCAGGCGAGATGGGTGTGGCAGCAGCTGGGACAGGGGGTGTGGCCTCCTGCAGGTTAGCCGTAAGAATAGAAAGAGTTTAATGACAGCCACAGAGTAGAAGCAGAAAAAGCACAAACAGCAAATGGAAGCAATGTCATTAGGAAATGTCAAAAAGCTTATTGCTAAATCGAGACAGAAATAAAAAAAAAATAATAATTCCAATATAATAAGCACATTTTTAACTAAAATAACCCATAGGACAATTGACTGATTGAAGGAAACTGTAAAGATCTCTGTAACAACGTGAAAAAATTGGTTTATCAGAATTTCACATAGCACAAAAAGCTTCCTTTTATCTTAATTATGTTAAAGGGTACATCTGCAACTGTGCAGTGGTGTCAAAAAGGTGTCTTAGGTATAAAATTTGCCATTACTGAATAATATTTAGCAAAAAAAAGTGGATATTTGTTTATTAAATGAAAATTGTGAATTTATAATTACCCCCAGCTTTGTATAAATGTTATTTGAGGTGTGACCTGAAGCGAACAATTAACAGAGTTGGCTGAGTGATCAATGGGGCTGAAAAAAAATGCAAAACAGTAACCTCTATTTTCCTGTCGTAGAAACAAAAAATATATCAGTCAATAAAGAAATGTAACACATGGTGGATGGAGCAATAGATATAATGAATTAGAGGCAGGTGAATCAGGCAGGTGTCTGCTTAGCAGTGAAAGGAGATACCATGTTTTGTAAAGCCCGGGACACACTGTGCAATATTTTTAATCGTTGCTTGCAGCCCCAACTAAAATTGTGCGAACCATCTGCATAGTTCAAAGGTTAACAAGTGGCTATGAACGATCTCAGAATGTACACACCGACGCTCGGACTGCTCACATCCTCAGTGACAGGTATGAGTCCTGAACAATCCCAACATGCAAAGCAATAAATAGAGGTAGTTTGTAATAGATAAAGGTTTACTTCCGGCCGATTCTCAATTCATAAGAATGCAAGTATGTACTCCTCTTGCCCATATGTGACTCCTCTCCAAGTCACATATGGGCAAGAACACAGGAAGTAAGTACTGTGAGAGAACGGGAGCACGTAGAACAAATCTGTGTGAATTGGAACATCGGCTCATCTGGATATGCATTTTACATCATATTAATAATAATTTTTTTCAATTTTTTTTAGTATGGTAATAATCATTAAACTGTGCAGCTATCTGCACTTGTATTGAATATACAATACCTTATTTAAATGTTATCATTTTATGGTATTCCAGCAAGTATTTTGCAAATAAACAGTCATAATCAGTCAGATAAATGGAAATCAGATGAACATTTTGCCAAATAAGAAACAAAAAAAACTGCCAACGGAGCCAGCGGTACGTACTTCACACACAATCTGGCTGTGGTTAGCCTTGGAGGTCTGCTGGTTACCATGGTCATTTCAAGGTTGAAACATTTTTTTAAATTACATACTAAATCAATAAAGGGGCCATAAAGTAAAGCTAAAAATTATACTTTTCTCACTTCAAATTATCTTAAAACGTACTTTTGTAGACCGATAGCAGCAGAACTTTTAACTTGTACTCTGCCACAGTGCATGCTGGGACAGCTGTCAGTCTGAAGAATGCACAAGTCTGCTCTAATGCCTGCTTGGTGAAGAGGGAGGGGCGAGAACAACATCCGGGGACTTTGTCGCTTCAACATGTAATTCACTCATGAGGCACGACAAAATCTTTAACCGGTTTGATTTTCTTGCGACCCACGATTTCTGATCGGGAGCTCCTGACCCCCTTGTAAATTACACTGAGCACAATTTGGCCGAGTCAACCCTATCCTTAAACTTGTTGCATTACAGGAAAATCGTCTCAAAAATCGCACAGTGTATGCAGGGCTTGAGAAAAGAGCTTAAAGCGGGCAGTTATAGAGAAGAAAGGGGGAGGACCAAGATATGACCCCAGAGCATCCTACAAGAAGAGGGGCCGGGTTGGAAAGAAATGATAAAGCATTAACTGCACTCTTAATACAAACCCAGTGTGTTGCCTTCAAGACTATAGTACTGTGATCCACAGTATAAAACAAACAAACAAAGCTGGGGGCTGCAGGAGTTGTTTGTTAAAAAGGATGTCAATAAAAATGCACATTATTAGAACCAGACTGGAAACAGAATGACATTAGTCTTCAAAGGAGCCTTCAAAATAATAATAGAAATTCACTCCTTTATCTTTGGAATGACTTTGAGATTAATGTAGTTAAAATGATTATTTGTGTTATTGCCTCAAAACAAAAACATTCTGCAGTTAGGTTAAGTTGACCTTTCAATATTATCACATATGACAGATTTATTATGCTGGATATTTGATAAACATGTGTCATGATTAAAAGCAACACCTTTTGATGATTGGTAATGATCGTTCCTGGGATCTTTGAGTTTAGAAAGTATCCTTTAGGGGAGTCTTTAGAAATGACTGCACAGTAATACTGCTGATATAAACTGATATTGTGAATAAAAAGAGTGCCAAAGATAAAAAAAAAAAAAAAAAAATCAACACAAAGAACAGTTTGATGTGTTTCATACCGAACACCATTTTGGCTCAACAGGAAGAACAGTTGTCTAGCAATCCAAAAGGTTTGGGTGCAAGTCCAGCCTTCTCCTGCTACATGTTGACGTTTCCCTACTGATCACTGAATAAATGTGTGCAAATTTCTGATTGTGAATGGATACATGTGGCTCTAGTGTAAAGTGCTCTGAGTGGTTGATATGACTAAAAGTGCAACAAAAATACTTTCCATTTACGCAGCAATAAAACCATACATTCCAGTCACTAAAGTCTTACAAACTATGCCTTCTCACATTCTGCAGTCTATATCATAAAAGCAACATGCAGCCCATAAAGGAACAAACCCCTGAGTTATAGCTGAGGTGGCACAGTTCTTTAGCTCTTGGCTACATGATCAATGTCCTTTAAGAGGTGTAGTTTAGCAGCAAAGTGAGTATCAGATAACCTGCGGCTAATGCAAGATATTTATTAAAGAGCTCTTGTCTTCCCCAATTCAAAGAGTTTGTATTGAATAGCTCACTGGCTGCCAGGTTCTTAGCATAGCTGCTAAACGTTAGTGCAGAGTGTTTGGCTCCTGTGCGCTCATAAAATATAAATGACATGCACAGTTAGCCTAGCGTAATACTATGGCTCTGCACCGCCTGACAAGCTGCCAAAGGTGGAGTTTAGTGACTCAAGGCTAAAACGACCATAAAGAAGAGTTAATGGGCTGTACAAGTGCTGTGTGATAAATCTCCAGGGAAGCACAGTTTGCCATGGGTGTGTTTCATCAGAAAGAAATAGGATCATGTTTGTGTTTAAGTTACACCTCTAACAGTGAAAAGTAAATAATATAATGGGACTCGGCATCTGTTCATTCCTTCAAATAAGTATAAATTATTTTTCAAATGACATGAGTAAATAAAAATATTATATGGTCATAAAGTATTTAAATGCTGCAATTATAAATGCCCTAGTCTTAAACATGTGGAAAATCGTCATTGATAAACTGAAGTTATCACCTCTAGTGTCTATTCTGCATGTATAGTAAAATTTCTGCCAGTGGCTACTAGTCCAACTGTGTGAATATTCCCACTTACCTCTGGACCACTAGGAGGTGGTGTTCCAGGAGCTGGGGGGACTGTAGGATGGAGTGGTTTTAAATCCATTTTCTTTTCCTCAGTTTTCTCTTCTTCTGGTAGAGGAGGGAGAGGTGGTGGAGGAGCGAGGTTTGGACACTGACCAATTTCAGCATTTTCAAAGGAAACCGGCTGAGAGAAATCTGAGAGACTGAAACATAGACATGCAATTAAAAGGAAGACTACATGGTAAGATGAACAGAGAGAAGCAACATAACAGGATAAGACACTCAGACTTTAGATTATTTTCTTAACACAAGAAGCACTTTACAGTTCAACAATTCATTGTTTCTTAGATTTATAGTAATTCTTGATGGGCATTTTTAAATTCTTTTAATATATATTAAAAATTGTTCTCATTATTTGTATTTTTTTATTTCAATACGCCATACATTTATATAAAAACAATAATTTAGAAACAATTGTCAACATTCCTTTATCCCATTTATTTGTATCATTTGTCTAATTGTCAGATTGATGTTTTAAGTATGAAATGAGAAGAATCCTACTTGTTTACTTGTTGTTAGGAGTTTAGCATGTTAGGGTACAACTCTCTTATTATTTTTAATGTTATTGGCATCCTTTTCAACCTATTGGTGTTTTAAAGCTGGAATGATTCATCAAAGGCATTTATGTAGTCATGTGTTTGTCAGATAACGCCCCCCCCCCCCAAAAAAAAAAAAAAAAAAAAAAAAAAGTAGTTACCAAAGGTAGTTAATATTTTCAGGAACTTTAATCTGAACATCGCAGTTTACTCCACACTATGTGTGATAGAATTTTAGTTTCTCTTTTTAATTATTTTGTTTTAAACTATAATGGGCTATTAACCACAGAGGCAGAACTTTTGGCTCTGGATGCAGGGTCCACGCTATTCTTATGCCAATGCATCCTCCTCATCACTCCAACAACATGCTGGAAGCACTTTGACAGCAGCTAATTAAACCAGGTGTTCATGAGCAGCTAAGATAAGCAATGCATGATCTTCACACTGATAAATACAGTAGTGTGATCAGAACTCTTGCATACATACACTGAAGCCCCAAACTACAGGTGCTGGTCATAAAATTAGAATATCATGAAAAAGTAGATTGATTTCAGTAATTCCATTTAAAAAGTGAAACTTGTATATTATATTCATACATTACATACAAACTCATATATTTCAGATGTTTATTTTGTTTAATTTTGATGATTACAAATGACAACAAATGAAAATCTCAAATTCATCATATCAGAAAATTAGAATATTACTGAAGACCAATAAAAACAAAGGATTTATAGAAATGTTGGCCAACTGAAAAGTATGAACATGAAAAGTATGAGCATGTACAGCACTCAGTATTTAGTTGGGCCTCCTTTGGCCTGTATTACTGCAGCAATGCGGCGTGGCATGGAGTCGATCAGTCTGTGGCACTGCTCAGGTGTTATGATAGCCCAGGTTGCTCTAATAGTGGCTTTTAGCTCTTCTGAATTGTTGGGTCTGGTGTATTGCATCTTCTTCTTCACAATACCCCATAGATTTTCTATGGGGTTAAGGTCAGGAGAGTTTGCTGGCCAATTAAGAACAGGGATACCATGGTCCTTCAACCAGGTACTGGTAGCTTTGGCACTGTGTGCAGGTGCCAAGTCCTGTTGGAAAATGAAATCTGCATCTCCAAAAAGTTGGTCAGCTGCAGGAAGCATGAAGTGCTCTAAAACTTCCTGGTATGTGGCTGCGTTGACCCTGGACCTCAGAAAACACAATGGACCAACACCAGCAGATGACATGGCACCCCAAACCATCACTGACTGTGGAAACTTTACACTGGACTTCAAGCAACGTGGATGAAGTGCCTCTCTTCTTTTCCTCCAGACTCTGGGACCTTGATTTCCAAAGGAAATGCAAAATTTACTTTCATCAGAGAACATGACTTTGGACCACTCACCAGCAGTCCAGTCCTGTTTCTCTTTAGCCCAGGCAAGACGCTTCTGACGCTGTCTGTGGTTCAAGAGTGGCTTGACACAAGGAATGCGACAGCAGAAACCCATGTCTTTCATACGTCTGTGTGTGGTGGTTCTTGAAGCACTCACTCCAGCTGCAGTCCACTCTTTGTGAATCTCCCCCACATTTTTGAAGGGGTTTTGTTTCACAATCCTCTCCAGGGTGCGGTTATCTCTCTTGCTTGTACACTTTTTTCGACCACATCTTTTCCTTCCCTTCGCCTCTCTATTAATGTGCTTGGACACTGAGCTCTGTGAACAGCCAGCCTCTTTAGCGATGACCTTTTGTGTCTTGCCCTCCTTGTGCAAGGTGTCGATGGTCGTCTTTTGGACAACTGTCAAGTCAGCAGTCTTCCCCATGATTGTGTAGCCTATAGAACTAGACTGAAAGACCATTTAAAGGCTTTTGCAGGTGGTTTGAGTTAATTAGCTGATTAGAGTGTGGCACCAGGGGCCATCAATTTTGAACCTTTTCACAATATTCTAATTTTCTGATATGATGAATTTGAGATTTTCATTTGTTGTCATTTGTAATCATCAAAATTAAACAAAATAAACATCTGAAATATATGAGTTTGTATGTAATGTATGAATATAATATACAAGTTTCACTTTTTAAATGGAATTACTGAAATCAATCTACTTTTTCATGATATTCTAATTTTATGACCAGCACCTGTACTTATGGTTCTGGCAGATTATACTTCTTTAATATTCTATTTAGTGAAGAACTCTTGACTGGACATGAGACGCTTTTCTCGTAACATTATTTGTAAAAGAAGTAAAAAGTCATAGATGTTTATAAATGTATGTAAAATAGGACAATTAAAAAAATTCAATATTCTAAATAAGCACTGCTGATAATCTTAATTGGTAATACAGAGATTCAACTCTTTGTATAAATTCTTTCAGCATGGTATTATGGTAATTTGTCTTTGCTTATGATTTTAAGTCATGGCTCAGGAGTGGCTCCCTATCCCTGGGTTGAAAATTATTCTAGGCCTTCCAACATAAAAGATGTGGAGCTTATAACCAAAGTGTTTATTGGTAACATTTATAGATCAAACCAAAAATATCTGTAATAATTTTGGCTTGATTACAAAGATCAATATATACCGAAACCCCTGCTGAAGTAAGGCTCCTTTTTATAGGGAAAGACTCACACCTCCAAATTACTACGTGGCTCTCGGCCATATTTAGAGATAAGAAGGGAGCAGTAATGGAAAAAATCTGAATAACTATTCTGGATTTGCAGTTATTCAAAAGATGATATTTAAAAACCAACTTCAATGCTCCGAGCTTCAGTGTGATAAGCTTTAGAGTGATCAGCAAAAAACACACAGATAATGAGTTTTATATTCATGATTTTTACTGCACTCACGGGGGATGGGGGGTGGGCACTGATTAGATTTATCGTGCCTGTGCACTGAAACCTGTTAAAAAATAAGTCTTCCTTGGATGCACACAAGCTTCCTTCCAAACCTTATGGCTGAGGTAACTGTTTAACTAAACTGTTAGAGAGCATCCCCGTGCAGAACCGATACCTGCAGTAAAGATCTGTGTATATTATGGAGAGAAGCATGGAGAAAAAGACAAGTGAAAAAAAAACCCAAACAATTAAATGAGCCCTTACAGATTTACCAGATAACATTTTTTACCAACATGTGTTTTTTTTTTCCTGACTGGAAGCAAAATAAATGTTTTTCTGTGGCCCAGCCAGATTCCAAAATTCAATCAGTGTAAAGAAGTAAAGATCTGGGTTCTGGCAAATAGATCCTCTATAATCAATGAATTCAAGTTCTTCACCAAGGAAAACCAACTAAAATAGAAAAGGAAACTTTCTTTACCAAATTTATAAGAAGGGTTTGACTGCTGGAATGCCAATCAACATTTATACACTGTTTGTTGAGAACCATGTAATGATTTTTGCTTTTCTTTTGAGAAAAGCCAGTTGTATTTCCTATCAGAGACGATGTTTTTGGATGAAATACAATTATTTTGGCTTAACTGAACCTAATTTACAAACACAAAAAGTATCGAAAGCTTAAACTACTTTAAACAATCATGTTTAAATATTTTAGGGGGTCGTGGATATTGCTACTGTGATACTTTTTGTATGACACTTTTAGACAAAACAAATAAAATACCCAGCTGGGTGTAATTTAAGTAATAAAAAAAGTTTTGGATAGCAGAATATTTTTATACTGCTCAGGAATAGACAACAGCTTGCATCAACAGCAGCAGCAATACAGTTTGTGATCTCCTCCAATCATTCATTATCCTATGATTTAGTAATTATTGTTATTATTTTTTTAACGTCTTGAATAAGTGTTTTAGGCAGATATCACATATATGTTTGCCCGGGGGAACCCAAGGAAGGCATGCTAAGAAAAATAAAACAATAATAAAAGGACAGCATCCTCATTGAGTGACAGACTTTATGAAATCCGGATTTAGTTTGGTATCAAAGCACAAAGACCAAAATAAGCCCCCCTGACCAGCCACACTCCACCCCTAGCGAAGAAGGCAAAGCCAGGTCTTTCCCAACCTTAAAAACACAATCTTTTCAAGATGGTTAAATATAATACTCTCGGCATTATTGTCTGCCATGGTTGATGTTTTTCTTCCCGCTTCTGCAACTTCTGCAACCTGCGGCTCCGGAGACACTCTCCAGCAGCTCTTAATAGTGGCTAAAATGTATATAAAGAGCTCAATAATTTACTGTAATATATACCGGTATCAATAGCTTTAGCGTTTTTTATAAGATGGAAAAGAATGAGATTAAAAGAACCAGAAATATGTTTTAAGAGACATTTTTCTATGAATTAGCTTGAAAATTATACGTTTTAACATTTAGAATATATGAATTGATTAATTGAGATCGCAACAACTAATTTCTTACACAAGATTTAAAAAAAAAGGGTTTTGTAGAAAAAGTCATGGTATATTTTGCGGCTCTAAACAACTTTTATTTGGTCGTACTCTGGGCCAAACGGACCTTTGGATATGATAGATTGCAGACCCCTGGCGTGAAAAGACGCATAATAGGGACCTTTGTTGAGTGTTATTGACGTTTAGGTCGGATGAATGTGACTTGGCTTTTCACTAGGGGTGTGGAAAGAAATCCATTTGGTGATATATTGTGATATTCTGCTGCCCAATCTAATATCCATCAGTTCCTAATATCAATTTAAAAAACTTTTTTACCTAAATCAATGAGGGGAAAATGGACTACCTCTGCACCACCACTCTGATAGATGGGGCTATGGAGGTTTTTTACTGTACAGCACATCACCATCTCTGTAGCTGAAGCATTAACAGTGGAAGATGTGAACTGACTCAAACCCCAAACAACATGTATTCTGATGGACATATACAGCACTTACTTTTTATTTTGATAGCTGGGTAAAATATCGCAATATATAGTGATATTGCAATATTGTGATAATATAGTATCGTGACCCAAGTATCCTGAAATTTATTGTATAGCAACACCCAGGCCAATACTCACCCCTACTGTTCACACACACGCCACATTTAAAAAGATCAGATATGTATCGGATTCAGGACCACGTACCCAAGTGGCCTAGGTAACGCTGGAAAAAATCGTATCTGTGTTGTTTATATTGTCATGAGAAGATCAGATACAGTTCTCATATGGGCAAAAAAATGGGATTTGGGTCACTTCAACTTGAACGTAGCCTAAGAGGTCAAGAGAGAGAAATGCCTACCAAAGCATCTGCATCCCCAAACCAACTCAACAAACCTACAGGATCTAAAGCCACACATTTGAGTCTCCCATCAGCTGGGACATGACCCAAATACCAAGACAGATCCACATGGAACAACTAAAGACTCCAAGGCATTCCTTCCAACCAACAATCAGCATTTTCATAACTTAGGAGTTCAGTCTGTTCAAATAAACTGACTTTGTTAAGCCTACTTTAGGTGAGGTTCCTTTGTTTGGATGCAAACTTGGCAAAAGTACCCAGACCATTCAAAGAAATTGATTCTAAGTAGAATTCTTAATTAACTCTAGAGTGATGTGTTTTCAATGCAAAAGTAATTTGACTTTAATTAAAACATATCTATCAAAGAGCTGCTTTTTTCTAAACCATCAAGTCCTATGGAACTTGCAGGACATCTTCCACTTTTTAAAAATTTTGACAACATTACAAAAACAAAAACTACCTACATTGAATTAACCATAAGGTTCCATATGCATCCTTTGAATGGGATGTTGACTCTGTTAGATGTCCGCTCCACCTCTGGTGGAATACCACCAAGGAAAATGTGCCGCAGCCTCATTGGCTGGTCGTTTGGAAGCCCTGCTTCTCTCTTGGGTTCCTCATCCACCTGGACTGCAAAGGACCTGTAAGAGTCCAGACAAACTCAAATATAAATTGGAGCATTAATTAAGATTAAAACTGAAAAATATTGTCAGGAAAATGATGCATTTACCTTCCAGCCAGCCTTTCTATGCGCAGGGAATGCTCCCTGCCGTCATTCAGGTTTCCTTGGTCAGGCCGCCTGACGACACAACGCTGAGTATGACTGCCAGTATTTATGAGGACCTCCAGAGAGCCTTTGTTAAGCATAACTAAAAGGTAGGGCTGTAGGAGTTGGAGATAAAACATATTGGAGTGAAACATGCAGACAACTATCAGTTTACATCATGTGATTAAACAAATATCACAAGAAAATTAACAATTCTAGATTATACAAGTGATTAAAATCTTTGTTTTGATTCAACAATAGTCACATCAAACAATGTCCTGGTTAGAGAATTATATCAATAATATTTCATATAATGAAACATTAAAAATATTTTTAATGGGTTTAATAGACAATAAATTGTCCGAGTTAGACATTTATTTTTCCACTAAAGTTTCAACTGATCCCTGTTGACAGTGAAGCGAAAATAATTACAAACCTTTAACACTATTTTTTTCTAAAGCCTAATAGCATAACACAAAAAAATCAAATTTAAATTATTAAAAACTAAGCAAAGCCTACATTTTAAAGCAGTTGTAATCATTTTTTTCTTTCAAAGGGTCAGCTCAAGTAATCTAATTTAACCTTCACTAGATCTCTCAGGGACATTTCTATTTACATACAGAAAAGGCACAGCCTCAAACTTTAATTGTAGAGTATAAAAGAGGAATAAAGGAATGGAAATGATGGAAAAAAAGAGTAAACGGCTTAAAAAGTAAACAGGAAAAAAGGGTGACTGACTGGGGAGAAAAAGAAAACAACATGCAAGCAAGGAGGAAAGGATAAAAAGAGAGGAGAGGAGCCAACAGGAGGAGATAATGGGGGGAGAGATGAGAGGGCAGAGAGCAAAACAGTGAACTAGATAGAGATTGGGTGAGAGAAAAGGAGCGAGACAGCCACAGAGGTGCTAGAGAGCAGCGGTGCAGGGTCAGGCTAATTTGAATTTTAATTCACTGTGTGCCAGAGGGCGAAGTGGGAGACAATTTACCACCTGAAAATGGAATTTCAATTTGAGGTTGGGGACAAATTGAACTGAGATGTAGCTACATCATGGCTCTTGCTTCACCATCTCATACTCATACACTCATACAATGGGATGAACGAGCACAAACATGAACAGACATGTCAAGCGTATCTGAGGACGGTGGAGGTGTGAAAGAAAAAGTGAAAAATATATTTCAAATTAAAGTATACAACAAGTTTAAAGACCGAAAAATGAGGCAATAGGAACAAAAACCTTTCTGCAATAAAAATATGGAACAACTATAAATCTTGCAGAAAATATTCACGCACACCATTTACTGTAGACATTATCTTTTACCAGGGTTCAATGAAGAATTAAAAAATAAGGTGTTTCATTGTTATATTAGATGAGAAATTAACAAAAACTCCCATTTTTGAAATTTCAGGAAAAAGTATAATTATTTTTTTTTCAAAAAAAAAAAAAAAGTGGGTAATTATCTATCAACCTTTACAGTTATAGCCTGAACTAAAATGCAATGCAACCACTTGCCTTCCAAAGTCAACCCCCTGATTCATTTAAGTCACAGTATAAATCTATCTGCTCTGTAAAAGATTTCAAAAGTTTGCTAGTGAACAATCAATCATAAGATCATTATTGAACAATCTAGATCAAAAAGACAACAGATAAATCTGGGATAGCATGACACAGAGCACTTTGAAACAAAATATAAAAATGGATTTCATTAAGGGGTGCCTCAGTAAAGGGGACATAATACAGGTGCTGGTCATAAAATTAGAATATCATGAAAAAGTAGATTGATTTCAGTAATTCCATTTAAAAAGTGAAACTTGTATAGAATACAAGTTTCTGATATGATGAATTTGAGATTTTCATTTGTTGTCATTTGTAATCATCAAAATTAAACAAAATAAACATCTGAAATATATGAGTTTATATGTAATGTATGAATATAATATACAAGTTTCACTTTTTAAATGGAATTACTGAAATCAATCTACTTTTTCATGATATTCTAATTTTATGACCAGCACCTGTACTTCTCAACTGTAGATTCTTGGGGTAGGAGTAAAAAAAAATGCACAAAATTATTTACATTCTTAATTTAAATTACCCAACCCTCACAAAGACAAATCAATTGTAAAGCAACAGATCGAAAGATTTGAAGGCACAATGCAGACTTTGTGACCTAAAGAGTTGACACATACGAGTTATTTTAAATGATTCCTCAGGCCAGTATACAGGGTTTGACACCATCAATGCTATGAGCGGGGCTCCCCTCAGGAAATACCAACTATGTAAGCTAGGAGAAGACGCACCGTCATTGGCCCGGTCATGTGACCTGAAGGAACGTCTCGCTTTATGCTCTTATATTGTCATGGAGCTAAGGCTTTTGCTCTACCATCTTTTCTCCTGTTAGACTACTGGTCATTGCTGAGGCAAGGAAACTCTTTTAACCTTCTAAGGAGGCTAAAAAGAGAAAACAAAGAGTCGATCTTTGAAAGGAGTTTTTATGTGCATCCTGAAAGAAGAAGCCGGCTGTAAAGCAGATTCTATTTTCTTAACTTTATTATTAACCTGGTAAGTTAACACTTTGCTCCTGGTATACAGTCATATATCTTTATTATTTTCAGTGTTTGATAGAACAATATGGGCAGAGACAGCTATCAATCAAAATTTGCGTTGACTTTTTTGACAGTGCTTGTGGCCACTAGGGGCGCTACACGTGAAAGTTACAGGTCTAGTGCCCCTAGAGGCCAAAAGTTAAATGGTGTGCCTTTAAAGAGCATAAGTCCTTCCATTCACTGTCTAAATATTAAATGTTTTACAAATTCAGTGTTATTCTTATTTCAAATAAGTAACATTTTATTTTAATGTCTGACATAACATATGTAAGGTTAGACAAAGCAAGCTTTTATACCAATAATTTTTTAGAACAATCTGAACAGCCTAATATAAGCAGATTTTTACTTATTGGAAAAACATTTTTGTTTAGGTTTTTTTCTGACTTTGTTTATGAAACCTTGGTTGCACATTTATGAGAATATTGTGTCGCCTTATTCAAAGCTGTAAGAATCTTCTGCATGCTTCTGTATGTTTTCTAGTTTCGGTTTTCTAAATTCTACAACAGTCTCCCCTCTGGATTTGTCCTTTCTCCCTATCCTCTTCACTCCCTCTGCCCATCTCCAACCAGCCATTAGTCAAGGCCAAGTTGAGTTGATGGTGTTTTTAACCTCGCTTAACCTTTCTCCACACACATACCTGCACACACACACACACACATCGTGCCTGCCAGCATACTTTGTAAAAATAGATTTATGTGCCCAAAAACCATTGATGACTGATAAGCTATAGGTAACCCTATCCTCATTCTTCTCATCCTGCGCTCAATCTGTGATTTCCATTGTGTGATCAGTGGGTAAAAATGCACATTAAATTTAAAGTTTCTAATCTACATAAAAGGAAAACAAATGCATAGATAGAAATATAACATAAGAGAACTGTATGTTGACACAGCTATAACATTGTTCATGGATTAATGAAATGTAAAGGGACTTCACAGGAAGTTACACAGAGGTAGAAACATGAACATGTTAGACTTAGTTTCCTTTTTCATCAAGTGAATAACCTCGACTGTAAAGCTACCAAAAGAATAAAAACTAATTCTTATTCACCAATGGACATCAAATTTGTTTAGAGCAAAGTTGTATTAAAAACGACTTCATCAAGCTGCTTCATTTTATCTTTGATGGTTTCAGCTGCAAACATCACAGCTACAAAAAAAAAACTTCTGCAGATTTTAAAATTGATGTTTCTTTAATAATAATAATTGAATAATTTCACTCTGGAGAAATTCACCTCTGCTTTCGACCTATCCCATTGGGGACTGCTCCCCTTTCCCGGGGAGCAGTGGGCTGCCATTGTGCAGCGCCCGGGGAGCAGAGTGGGGTTAAGGACCTTGATCAGGGACCCAGAGTGCAGACTGTAGGGATCGAACAGGGAACTTGCTACCTTCTCAGAACACAAGCACACTGCTCTAATCACTAGGCCAACACTCCCCCTGACTCATTTATACCTACTTTATACAGTAGGTATAAATGAAGTGCAGAATTTGGACAAAAACAACTCAATCAGCCAACATTAAATACAAATGACATTAATAAGCACTCATGTAAGCATCAATAACTTAGGGGAACAGATCCAGTATGAACTTACCTCTCCTGACTGTCTTCGTCTTCTCTTTGAATTTAAGTTTGGACGGCGAGGCTTTATAGAAAAAAGGAAAAAAAAAATTTATGAGAACAAAGTTAGATCCTTGAAGTTCTTGTTTTTTCTCCACTGGGTGACTGTTTCAATACAAACATCATCCATGTGTGTTTGTGTAAGAATTTCACAGAATCATGGGGTTATTTTTTTGAAAATAATTTTGTCCACCTTAATTTCTTTTTATTGAATTACAACTGTAATGCCTTTATGAAAGGAAAAGTCTAAGAAAAAAATTAATATAACATGCATTTTCTTTTATCAACATTAAGAAATATATAGCCAAATTTATACACTAATGTCTTACTAAAAAATGTATCAGTTGTGCTTTAGTTTTATCATTTGGAGAATTATGGGTCAAAAGTCTGAAATACTAGCAAAAAAAACAACAAAACAAAAAAACTGTTTTTAAATTTGCACAGAAAATTACAGCATATTAGAAATAAGATCAAGATTAGAATTCGCTTTTAAAGCTCCTATCCATGACAATACAACCAGAATCCCTTGCTTCCATAACACCCAATATCATTGTAGACTCAAAGGATACTTGCAAAATCTTTTCTTGTTTTTTATAGGAACAGTCCTAGATATAATAAAAACAAATAAATAAAGAAATCTATGCCACTAATTTATACCCTAACTTTGAACCAAGCGGCTTATAAGAAGAAGTGGCTTTTATGCTGATTTTTCCTAACCGCCAGAGGGGGAAGTCCAAATTGGAAATAAAAAAATAAGAGGCTAATTTTCATTTAGCACAAGAACATGCTAGCACGAGGCACGACAGAGAACAAATGTCCCAAATTCACACATTTTGCAGAGCTTAAATAAATAGCAGAAGAATCCCAATCTTTCAGCAGAAGATCTTAATGCTGCGAGCCAACAAGCAAACGGGAGCTAGCATTCTTCATCCCTCCTCTAGGGGCGATATGTAGAGCTCCCCCTACAGGTTTGGTAGGAGACAGCTCAGCAGCTATAAGCGGCTTATAGCCCAGTGCGGCTTATATGTTAAGTTTCTAGTTAAAAAAAAAAATAAAAATGAGTGGACGCGGCTTATAGTGAGATGAGCGGAAAATATGGTATTAAAGCCTTTTTCCTTATTTAAGTGAAACAAACATCACAATCTGTTCAATTTCTTTTGAAAGTATTGCTTAAGTAAGAAACAAAAAGATAACCTCTTTGCTGATTGGTGAAGTCCCTCCTACTGCCAGCAATATAATCCCAGTGTCTGATAGAGTGCTGAAAGACAAGCTGATCTCCGTATTGATTGCAAAAGAAAGGCCATCCAGCTCCATGTATCCTGGTTTACTAAAGCTCACTGTGTAGAGTTTCTAAAAGACAGAAGCAAATCATATTGTATTGATTAACAATTCACAATTAAACATAGGTATTGAAAACTTAGGTATTGGGATACAACTTTTTAAAAACTAAATTGCTCATCTGCTAAAATCTCTTAATTGATCAAAATATGAATAAATCTTTACAATTTGACTGTTAAAGCAGCACCATGCCCACAGTAAAAAAATAATAAACTTAAAACCTTCAGATTCACATTCAAATAAAGAACTGACTTAAACACTCAACCTAGAATCTTTTTAACCTTTTACATATTCTGAGCAAGGAAAGGCTTTATATGCATGATGATACAGCTGCACAGAAGTCTTTGTGAAGGCTGCCTTACATGTGTGGGAGAAGCAAACACAAATAGTTAGACAGCTTGAACCAGCCTCTGCTTTCATGTCCTCCCTTAATAAGATCAAAAGGTGAATGGCAGAATCAATGATGTACTTACATGAAAACAGGAGAGCCTGGGTGAAAATGAAGCATTTAGAATGAAGCAGCGCTATAATTTAACTAATTTCAAGGCCTTTTTAAATCGCATTTCTTTAGCGTTATGTTGTTTTTTAACAAACTTTTTTTATGAGCTCAAGCATTTGTCTAACATATAAATATTGGTTGATGTTAATTAGATTTTAAAGTCAACAATAGGCCACAAACCAATGATTTATCTTACCTCGACATTACATCCTTTAGTAACCCCTGTATAATCAGTGCTGCTTAGAAGATTATATGGAGTTCTGGAGACTTCTATGTCTTTGAGACAACCTGCATACCTTTTCAGAATCACCTCTGACCTAAAAAGAAAAAAGCCATCATAGTAAATCAGAATATTAGTAAAGGAAATTAAATACTCATTGGGTTTTGACTCTAAGCAGTGAAGCTGGATTACTGCAGCCATGAAATGTTTGCATCATGATACAGCATCTGGAAGCCAACGAAAGTCTGAAAATCAAGAGTTTTCTGAATATGTTGTTTGTCCATACTGATTACGGTTGACACTATTTGGATTTAGGGGATTTTGACTTTAGGCATCAAAGTTTAGGTTACAGAAATAATAGGAAAGAAAAAAATTATTTTTCATGTCCTGCAGAATTTTCCTTTCCCAAGTACCAAGCGTACTATCAAAAGTAGTGTTCCTCTAACTTGTTATTTTCTGTTTTATCCACAAACTTTATGTATTTTACTTGAATTTCATGTGATAGGTGAAGGATCTGTGACCTTGGCTCCAAAGTCAATACACCTTCCACAATGGCTCTTAAAGAGATCTTGGTTAAAAATCCTTACAAACAAGCAATGCTTTTAATATAAATTTGCTTTCTCTAGTGGAAGGAGCATGATGTGCATATTTTTTTTTACATACTAAGAAATATGAGAATTCAGATTCATTCAGATTTTCTGGCGTCAGTATTTTGTTAAAATATGTTTTGCTGTATTTAAAGCAAAAAGGTGGATAAATTGGCACATATGCTTGATCTAAAAGATTAATTTGTATTTCAGAGTGTACAGTATGTTTATGGTTGCCATCCTGCTCCAATGTCAAGTGCTCCAGTACCACTCCTCTATTTAGCAACTTCCATTATTTATTTTTCCTGTCTGTCCTCCTTTTTGTCATTCTTGTCACTAGTCACACCTGAAGGTAATTCCTTGTACTCGATTTTGATGTCTTTTTTTTTTTTTTTTTTTACTAATAATAATAATAATAATATTAAAGCAATGGTGGTATCAGAATAAAGAAAATGTATACAAGTGCATATTGCTACCAATAAATCCCTGATTTTTCTTTTCTAACATTCACTTGGTCTCTGAATTTTTTTGTGGCGGTCAAGTTACTTCCCTCTCTCCCCAGAAAAGGGGGGGAGCCGTAACAATCTAACAAAAGATATCCCAATAATATACTCTCAGTTTTGTGGTTTTACCATGACAGGATGTGTCATCGATTTTTGCAAGGCACTACTTATTTTGGAACAAACATCAAATTCAGGCTAATGAAGGACAGAAAAGTGATTTGCTGAAAAGGCCTTTATCTGCAAGCCAACAAATCATATGCAGCAACTGTGCAGCACTTTCAGCATTGCTAGCAGCATGCAGTGATAAACTAGCTGGGAACTTTTTTCTCAATAAAATGATCTTATTTATCCATTTACCTGGCTGCCATGCTGTTAAAAAAGAACACAATAGACATTAGCAAACTTTGCAACTAATTTGAATCTTTGATTCCTGCAACTTCAGTAATTGAAATTTTGTAAGAGGAAAAACACTAGAAATAGTCAATCTGTCGAGCCGTTTTAGATCCCTCTTATGTTGAACAGAATAAACACCATTTTGCACATATGCATATATTCAAGTACCTGTAGTTTCCAATCGTTGGCAGACCACCAAAATATATTTTCTGATTTTCCTTCAGATTAAGACCAGTAGCCGAACCCTTGGATATGGCCACAATCTTTTCCTCAGTACCTTGGCTGATATCCACAACAATCACAACAGCTATAACAAGATGAATGAAAGGAGTTTTAGCAAAATAGTCCTCAACATTTCCTTATATATCACTCTTGATATTGTTATCTGGTCTGATGATATAAGGCTTACAAATTCCCAGCAGTACCTTGTTTTTTGTTCCTTGACATGGTGAGAGCTTTCCAGCGTCCATCATTGTGGCGGTTAGCTGATGTGGCACTACCAACTCCTGATCCAAGGTCAAAATTCACCCTCACCTTCCCTTCTAACAGCTCCAGAGATAGGAAGTCCTTCTGCAAAGAACATCAACATAAAAATAGCTGTAAGAGTCGGTTACTTTAACTGCATACAAAGAAAATAAAGCCTTTAAAGCACAATGTTATAATATTATTCGAACACATGCCAGGGTCTTTAGCGACACTTCATGCAACAGGCTACCAATAATGGGTTTTATTAGTATGCAGTGCAAGAAGTTGGGAATCTAGAAACTAACAGATATTCCAAACAGTCATTTGTGAAGCTCTTGCCCACACCAGTATTGCCATGAGATGTTTTGTTATACTGTGCAGCTCTACAATAAACCACCTACAGCGCCTTGCAAAAGTATTCAGCCCCCTTTAACTTTCTGACCTTTTGCCACATTTTAGGTTTCAAATGTAAAGATATACAATTTTTATTCTGTGTGAAGAATCAACAAGTGGGACACAATCATGAAGTGGAATGAAATTTATTGGATACTTTTTACCCTTTACTTTCAGTGCAGCAAACTCTTTCCAGAAGTTCAGTGAGGGTCTCTGAATGATCCATTGCTGACCTAAATGACTGACAGTGAAAAATAGAATCCATCTGTGTGTAACCAGGCCTCCGTGTGAATGCACCTGCACTGTGATCGTCTCAGAGGTCGGTTTAAGGCTCGGAGAGCATCATGAAGAACAGCAAACACACCAGGCAGGTCAGAGATACTGATTCAGAAAAGTTTAAAGCCGATTTGCATAAAGATATCTTTTCCAAGCTTTAAACATCCCAAAGAGCACTGTGCAAGTGATAATATTGAAATGGAAGGAGTATCAGACCAAATCTACAAAGACCTGGCCGTCCCTCTAAATCTTAAATTCAAACAAGTAGAAGACAGATCAGATATACGGCCAAGAGACCCATGATCCATCTAAGTGAACCGCAGAGATCTGAAGCTGAGGTGGGAGACTCTGTTCATAATACAACACAGATCTGGTCTTTATGGAAAAAAGCCATTTCTTAAAGATAGCCATAAAAATAATTGCTTAAAGTTTGCCACAAGTCACCTGGGAAACATGGCAAACATTTGAAAGAAGGTGCTCTGGTCAGATAAAACCAAACCAACACAGCTTATCACCCTGAACAAAATCCCCTCTGCCAAACATGGTGGTGGCAGTATCATGGTTTGGGCCTGCTGTTCTTCAGCAGCAACAGGGAAGATGGATGGAGCCAAATACAGGACCATTCTGGAAGAAAACCTGTTGGAGTCTGCAAAAGGCCTGAGACTTGGATGAAAATTATCTTCCAATGATCCAAAATATAAAGCAAAATCTACAATGGAATGGTTCACTAATAAACATATCCAGGAGTTAGAATGGCCTAGTCAAAGTACAAACCTGAACCCAATCGAGAATCTGTGGAAAGAACTAAAAACTGCTGTTCAAAAAGGCTCATCCAACCTCACTGAGCTTCAGCTGTTTTGCAAGAAAGAATGGCTAAAAAAATTAGTCTCTCGATGTACAAAACTGAGAGATGAACCCCAAGAGCCTTGGAGCTGTTTTCGCAGCAAAAGATGGGACTACAAATTATTAAATCAAGGAAGCTGAAAAACTTTGCACACCAATTTTTTTCAGTTTTTATTTGCTAAAAAAGTGTAAAACATCCAATACATTTTGTTTCACTTCATGATTGTATCCTGCTTGTTGTGATTCTTTACAAATAACTATAATTATAATAACTATAATTTTACATAATCTTTATTTTTAAATCCTGAAATGCAGAAAAAGATGGAAAATTTCTATTTCACAAACATACCATGTCTTCAGTGGCCAGGTACATGAGCAAAGCATCAGAGGAGAAAGTGCGGAACTTCAAGGTTATCGTGGAAACATTTGGGTTCCACCTTGTTGGTCGTCCAACTGCAGCATAGCCTTCCCCATCCAGCTGAACTGTCCCCTCACCATCGGTTCGCTGAGGACTAAAGAACAAAGCTGGATGCAATTTCTAATTTTTTCACCCACCTTCCAAAAAAGGCTTTACATATCAGAGATAGAAGGATGATAAGTAGAAGACTCCATTGTTTGGTAATTTACAAAATGTATTACAACAACTAAAAACAGTAAAAAAAACAAACATAAATTATATATTAGTTTGATATATATCCATTCGTTTACCTGACAACGCAACCTTTGCAGTCTCCCTGTCTGTCTCTGTAGTTCCACAAACCAATAGGTTTACCATCCAAGAAGGTCTCTCCCATGCAGCCCGTAAATGTTGATGTTTTCACTGCTTCTGCCTTCTGAAGGACAGAAAAAAAACAATAAATTGTTAAAAATGGTACAGCCAAATTACTGTATGTTCATATTAATGCCTTTTACCAACAAATACCTTTGCAGTGCTAAGAATTCCTCCAACAAACAGGTAGGCGTTCTGGTCAACGTCTAAGATGGTGTAAGCTGTGGGTGAGTTGGCACTGGCGGGTGTTGGCATCATGCCAGCCATAGGACCGTCCAAAGGATAGACTGATATGGTACCATTCAGACCATTACTGCAGAGCAAAACGAGGAGAAACATTAAAGGGGTTTGATAATAACCAGAAGTTCACTGATAAATGCAACACAAGTGTCTATGGAGGCATTGAGCTGAACCATATCTTTGCTTTCACGGTGGAGTCAACATAATACATGGTGCAGAAGAACATTTTAAAGACTGAAAAGTCTGCGATCCAATCAGTAAACACCTTTGGGAAGTCTTTCTGATGGAAAATGCATGAAGCAGGTGATACTCTTCCTTCATGTCAATGAGATTGTGTGCAAACAACAACGACACCATAGCTTATAGAGGGAGGGGAAAAATAGATTAGAGAAGATCTTTGAAATGATGTGCCAAAGGCTGACAGGACTAAACACTCTGGATTTCCCAGGTGTCAAAACAAGTTTTTTCTACACTGGCATTGGTAAGAAAATATTTTGAGTCGCTGCTGTTCTGGTCTCTGTTGCTATTGATCACTACTTGTTAAATAATGTGAGTGAGAGGTAAGGAAAGACAAAATATATTTTAGAAAATGTCGGCAGACATTCTGAAAGCAGAAAAACAGAATTGTTTTTATTTGACCTTCCTGTTAATGACATCTGTGATAATCTGATTAATTATTGTCTTATTATTATAGCTTGTTGAAAGTGAATAAAATTGGACTACATATGTTTTATAGCCAATATATCTACTAATAAAAGGACAATCACATATGCATCCCTGCAAGTTTCTTACCGAGACGCTTCTATCCGGTACCAATTACCGTCGTAGATTGTGTGATGGGGATATTCAACCCTTCCCACACCTGAACCCACATCCCAAAGGAAATTCACTTTCCCCTTGCGCATCTCCAGGGCCAAGAAATCAACCTGGGGTACAGAAGAAACATATTGAAGTCACGGTCAATAAAATATTATAGTGTCGGAATCTCAGGTTTCATGTCAATGAAAACAAATTAGCTGTTTGAAATTGATTATTACACAAACTGTTTTCCAATTGTCTGACTTGTTCAGGAAAATTATGAAACTGGTTTTATTTAGGGGAATGCAGTATGATGAGTCTATACGTAGGTTTAAAGCAGTATACAGTTTAAAACAGTAGTAAAGAACTTTAATTTTTGAGTGATTTTGGCTCCCTCCAGTGTTGTCTGAAGAAAGACAATGTTTCCCATGAGGACCTGCGTGATAAAGAACATAGTTTGATAAATTCCTGATCTCCCGGTCCCCTGCAGTTGGATTTAACTACATTTCTGTTTCCAGTGGCTGTGTGAAAGAAAAGGTATTGAATCTAACTGTGGCAAAACCTTGTCAGAGTGTAAGGGTGGCCAATCTACGAGGCATGCAGAATCATACTCTTCAGTCAGAAACCACAGGAGAGTGGACACTGAACCCAGTTGTTGTTGAGAGTATCCAGAAGTAGAATGATGTAGCAGAGGTGGACCTCTTTGCCTTAAGCGAAACAAAACATTATGTAACATGGTTTTCACTCTCACAATCTGACAGTCTGCTGGGACAGGATGCTGTGGATGCTGTGTGCACAAGCTACTCTTCTAGGATTGTTGGGCTCTTCGTCGGAGGAAGAAGGGTAGCATTTGGCACTCTTCTTCACTTGACTTTTGAAAGGCCAGACTCCTTATTAAATTCTTGTGAACGGGCAGTTGTAAAGATTTTTTTTTACGTGTATGTCACCTTTTTACCTGTCATTTTATGATATAACAGATGGAAGCTGTTTGGTGCAAAGGTCACAGGTTGGACCCATAGTGCTACCCTATGCCAAGGCTATTCAGATATTTAAAATAACCGCTGGAGGTCTTTTGCCTCCACTATTAAAGGTGTTTGTTTCTGTAACCCCTTCCTGACAAATCTTTGTGAATAGTTGGTCAGTGCACTCAGATTCTTTAGTGTGTCAGTTTTTGAACTGTGCTTTACATTTGAGGCACCTGAGGATTGCTTTTGTGCCCTCATGGAAACTCTCGAAGGTTTAATTATGTGCTCAGCAGGAACAGAGGGACTTCCACTTCCTGGACTGCAGTAAGAGGTGTACCTTTAGTGACATCTACATTTTAATAATAATAATAATAATAATACATTTTATTTAACAGCGCCTTTCTTGACACTCAAGGTCACTTTACAAATAATACAAAAAAAATAAATAAAAAGATGAAAATACAAAATACAGATACAGGAACATAAAAAACAAAAAAACAAAAAAACAATCATGGATAGGGAAAAGAGCAGTATATCACAAATAAGCGAGCTGGAACAGATGGGTTTTGAGTCTGGCTTTGAATAAGGGGAGAGAGTCAATACTGCGGAGGTCGGGAGGAAGTGAGTTCCAGAGCTGGGGAGCAGAGCGGCTGAAGGCTCTGCTCCCCATGGTGACAAGTCGAGCTGGGGGTACAGTGAGGTGGATGGAGGAGGAGGATCTAAGGGAGCGGGAGGAGGTGGCAGTGTGAAGGAGGTCTGACAGATATGGAGGAGCAAGGTTATGGATGGCTTTGAAAGTATAGAGAAGGATTTTAAATTGAATTCTGAATTGAACTGGGAGCCAATGGAGTTGGTGAAGAACAGGGGAAATATGATTTTAGCTACCTGGGCTTCATCCTTTACCCTTTCCCACTTCTACAGGAGGAATGTCACTGCTCCTCATGCAGTGGCTGTCATGGTGTTGTCTACCTGCACAGTTGACCACTGATATGTACACTGTGTGCAGAATTATTAGGCAAATTAGTATTTCGACCAGATCATCCTTTTCATACATGTTGTCCTACTCCAAGCTGTATAGGCTTGAAAGCCAACTACCAATTAAGTAAATCAGGAGGTGTGCATCTCTGTAATGAGAATGGGTGTGGCCTAATGACATCAACACCCTATATAAGGTGTGCTTAATTATTAGGCAACTTCCTTTCCTTTGGCAAAATGGGTCAGAAAAGAGATTTGACTCTGAAAAGTCAAAGATTGTCAGATGTCTTTCAGAGGGGTGCAGCAGTTTGGAAACTGCCAAGCTTTTGAAGGTGGATCATCGCAAAATCAAGCGGTTCATGGCAAATAGCCAACAGGGGCGCAAGAACTGTGTTGAAAAAAGAAGACGCAAAATAACTCCCAATGAATTAAGAAGGATCAAGCATGAAGCTGCCAGGAAGCCATTAGCCACCAGTTGTGCCATATTTTAGAGCTGCAACATGTCTGGAGTGCTGAGAAGCACAAGGTGCTCAATACTCAGGGACCTGGCCAAGGTAAGGAAAGCCGAAAAAAGACCAAATGTCAAGATTTGGCCAAGAAATATCTGAAGACTGATTTCTCCAAGGTGTTTTGGTCTGATGAAATGAGAGTGAGTCTTGATGGGCCAGATGGATGGGCACCAGGCGGGATCAGTAAAGGGCCACAAGCTCCTTATCGACTCAGATGCCAGCAAGGTGGAGGTGGGGTACTGGTATGGGCTGGTATCAAAGATGAGCTTGTGGGATCTTTTTGGGTTGATGATGGAATCAATATCAACTCCCAGACCTACTTCCAGTTTCTGGAAGACATTCAAGAAAAACATGATATTCATGCAGGACAATAATCCGTCACATGCATCAAAATACACCACAGCGTGGCTGGCCAGAAAAATTTTAAAAGGAGAAAAAAAGTAATGACATGGCCCCCTTGTTCACCTGATCTGAACCCCATGGAGAATCTTTGGTCCTTCATGAAATGTGAGATCTACAGGGAGGTAAAACAGTCCACCTCTCTGAACAGTGTCTGGGAGGCTGTGGTGGCTGCTGCACGCAATGTGGATCGCAAACGGATCAAGACACTGACAGAATCTATGGATGGAAGGTTTTCGAGCGTCATGGTGAAGAAAGGTAGCTATGAGATGGGTATATATTTGTTTTTTATTACGCTGCCTAATAATTCTGCACAGTAATATTTACCTGCACACACAGACATCCTCATAAAATGGCCAAATCTAAAAAAACACATCAACTTCCAAAAATATGAAACTTTGATATTAAGGAGTCTTCTGGGTTGATTGAGAACCCAATTGTGGCCCAATAATAAAAATAATCCTCAAAAACACAGTAGGGGTGGAACGGTTCACAAAATCCACGGTTCAGTTCGATTCACGGTTTCTGGTCACGGTTTTCGGTTCGATTCGATACATGTTGATTGTTACACCGAAATTCCATAAAAAATTATGAAATTAATGAAAAAATCCCCCCAAAAATAATGGATTGTAATTATTTTAAATGATCCGCGGAAACCCTGGATCATTTCCGTATGTTTTGCTGCTTTGAATTTAATCATCTGGCGCATGCTCTCTAACCTGACAACAGCCAGATGCATTTCTCGCTCATGTAGGCGGAGCGAGACATTCATCTGGCTGTTGTCAGGTTACATGCTCTCTACCATCTCCAAGGAACTCAGAGGGGAGCAGAGGAAGCCACAATGGGGGCTGTAGGCTTTGCTTTGAGCAGCCGGTCTGGAGCGCAGTGGGGCGGAGCGGGGGTTGCTGACGGAGTATGAGGGATTTCGGGGTTAGCATGACATGTTGCTGTTAGCATAAACAAAACGTGTTGCACAATGCTGGCACACTGTTGCACTTTTATCCACAACTTTCTTTCCGCTGTCATCGTAGGTCACTCTAAATGCAAAGCGCTCCCATACAGCAGACCTATAAAGTGCTGCTGGCGCGTCTTCCAACTCCAGTTCTTTCCCACTCGCCAGTCCGACACAATTCTCCACAACAACTGATTTTTTTCCCTGCTACACCCGGCTAAGCTACTTCGCTTCTTCTTCTTCTTTTTTACTACTGGCGGTTGGCTTTGGTCGGAGTACCGCCACCTTCTGCTCCAGAGTGTAATCGCTTCCTCTATGAGAAAAAGGAGCAGCGCATGAACCGAACGAAACACACGCGAACCGAACCGAGACAGTCGAACCGAACGATTCTGATGGTTTTCATAAATCGTCCCATCCCTAGCACACAGTGAAGTAAATGTGGACTCTTAAATTAATTACATTGTTATCAATGTGTCATCAAGAGGAAATAACTGTCCTGTCCTGTGTTAGGAGGAATTAAATAATATTTGGGTTATAAATGTAATCAAAGTTCTTTAACTTCAGGATGACCGCCACAGTTGCACGTAAGTCATGCGACTACATTCAGAAAAGTGCTAGTTGCAGCAGGTATACAAGCCTCCCACTGACATCACCCACAACACGTCCAGTGGTGTGACTTTGTTAAAATATATTTGTCACCTCTGTGCTGCACATATGTAGATAGCCAAGTGTTTAGTACGTCTCCTAGCGGTCATCCAGATTTCTTGGAACTTTGGTTAAATGCAGTACGCAACCCTCATTGGTTATGCAAGCAGATCGCAGACAACACAAATCTCACCGTCTTAAAGGATTATGTTTCCCTATGAATGGAGGAATTTGGAAACTTATCAGCATCCAACCATTTAATAGAAATGTATTTGTTGGAAATAAGATAGAAATACTAACCAGGGTCCCAACTTTTATGTGTTACCCATCAAACAGAACCAATTGTAGCATTTATCCTGGAGATAAATGTAAAAGAGAATGATAAAGGGATTTCGCACCCAGCTCAGGTCTATTTCAAGATTACAAAAGCTGAAGTTTTCTCTAGTGGCCCCTTTAACTGGATTTTCCACAGGATTTATTTGTATTTTGAATAACAACCCTATCACTTATGTATGAGTTTAAAAAAAAAAATTGATATGTGACTTCTGAGCATGCAGCCTCTTCTGCCGTCTTTGAACTGCAAAAAATAATTATTCATATCACCTTATGGACAATTAGATATTATCAGTGAGTCGCATTGGAAAACACAAATCACACAAACACACAAGTGAACACACTTTCTTTCTAGTCTCTCTAGAGTACAGGCGATTATTCATTAGCAGAGATCACAGAGAAACATTATTATTCAACTTGCATTCAATATTAGTAAAAATGTAAGACGTGAACAAAAAACACACACTGAATTATTATTTATACTCAATTAGAATATCCATGAGAGACCCAAACACATATGTGTTTGAGACGCCCCCTTCAGATGAAGCAGAGCAAAGATTCCTCTGGGGAAATCAGGGAAAAGCTGAGAGTAACACAAGCTTGTTGTTAATTGCTGCTCCACTCCAACACACCCATACACACACCCACGCACACACAGAAATACACTGCACACACTTAGGGACTATCACTAGTACCTTTAAAACAGTGCTGTGTTATATTTTAAGGGTTCTAGGGGGTATGTGTCAAGATATATTAATTATTCTCACATTAGATAAATCACAAAGGGATTAGATGTAAGCTGAGCTCTGGTATTTCTTTTTCAAGTTTAAGACATGACTTGTTTTTGTCTTTTTATATACATGTTTTTGTGTTTGCAAAAAAAAAGAACACATAAAAACCCCCAGACATTTTCAAGAGTGATACATATACAGCAAAAACTTATGCTTATAACATAAACCTACATTAATCACATCTAAATACTGGGTACCGTATAATCTGGAACTTTAGACAATGTGTTAGAAATAGATACATTAGTGCATTTTCAAACCATTAAAAATAATTTTACTTACATATTTGGCAGATCCAAGGTAAAAAAGGAGGTTATCCGGTGTGGTGGTTTTAACATGAAGGATGATAGTATTGTACCTTCCTTTTCTGATATCAGGGCGATAACTACGGAGACAGTCACCACCTGATGAAACAGAAACTTTGATCTAGAAAACAGGAAACAAGGAGTAATTTTTTTTTTCTTTAAGGATTTTTTGTTGACAATCTGAAAAACCTTTAAGTAAGAGAAAAACAAATAAAATCAAAGTCAATATAAAGAAGCGGATTTGAGGGTGGTTCTCCATTTTTATTGTAATTTCTTTAAATGAGAGGGTATCATTTGATTCCTTGCAAAAAAACATGTATATAGCTTGTAGCTCGTCTAACTTCAAGGTTCAGTTTATAAAACACATGATCGTACATAAGACTTATTGCAAACATTTATGTTATGGCCACGCTGGTTCGTGGGGACTCACGCTCCACATGTGCATAAGAAAAAAACTGTCTCAAAGGAATAATAATTTCTCAATAAAATTCTTTTTCCTCACTGATTGACCACAATAACATGGTGAATGTGAAAATAACATACTGAATTTGCTTGCTTTCTGGCCTGGTTGATCAGTTCCTTTATTTGTGAGATGTTCCGCCTCAAATTGTCTTGAAGCTTTTTAATTGGTTGCAGCTTCTCCAGCAGCCTGTCGGCTTCATCCTCCAAATCCTTCACTTTAGCTCCTGCAGCATGGACTAAGAGTAGAGAGAGATGGAGGAAAAGGAGTAAAAACGATGGCACAATACTTCAAAACTACCACAGCTGAAAGTCAAAAGCTTGCAGGAAAGAAGAATAAGAAGAAAGAAGAAAGAATACGAAGATAAGTGAATCATAAGAGAGCCAAAGAAATTAGTGTAGCTTAGCATTCAAAGAGAAATACTTTAATTTGACAGTGTAGACTGTGTAAGAGAGTAATAGAAAGAACTTTAAAAATTGGAAAGGCGTTATAAGCCTTGCGATGAGCCGAGATTTCATGCTCATTTGAATGGAGGCATTAATAGCAGCAAATATAGGGTACAGATACTAAAGACAGCCAAAGAATTAGTGTATGGTGCATCAATACAGCTTTGTAAATCTGTTTAAATTCCTATTAACTGTTAAGAAGACATAACAGATTGACATATGATGTTGACAACTGAAATTTTGGATTTTCTTTTTGTGAAAAACAGCAGATTCGAGGTCTAAAATCCCAAAATACACTTTTATTGAGTATTGGTGCACCAAATACGACATTAAATTTTTTTATCCATTAAGGTAAGTGAAATATACATACTGATTGCTGTGGGGATTGAAAAAAGAGAAACAAGAAGAAATATATCAAAATTTAGGTAAATTTACCAGTTAAAGTTTATTAAAAAGTGTTTACTTGTATTTAGTTTTTAATTATAGCAAATATAAATTAACCCAGTTAAAAATCAAGCATATATAATTGAATGATTTGTGAGTTAATGCAGATAATCAATGATAATGCACTTTACTGTTTTTTTCAGGGTCCTGGATCATCTGATTGGCTGCGTCAACAGTGTCTTCCAACTCGCTGCAGTTCAGCTGCAGGTTTCCAAGGCGGAGGTTCAGATCTGCAAGGCGCTCTAGGACGTCTATTGCTGTAACATTGGCATCAGCTGCTACTGCTTTTGTAGCTGCTAATTTATATGATGTATCTGTGAAAAAAGCAATGCACAAACATCAATTAACAAGTACCATAGCTTTAAAGGATGGCTATAATTTAAATTTCTTTCAAGAAGACGTGCAACTTTTTGCTTGAATAAAACCTGATTACTACTTTGTCTTTAAATCTAACCTGACAGTTGTGTTCAACCTGTATTTCAACTGTTAATTCATAACAGCAAACAAGGGATGTTACAATTCCAATAACACAATCAGGGTAAGAAAGAGGGAATAAAAAAAAAGGCTGCTATCAGGGTGCCAGTTATAGCTACGTATACATTTCATGCATGCAAAAAATCTTACAGCAGACGAGAATCATAGAAAAGATGTACATCTCTACTTCAGATGTAACCAACCAATGTTAGTGTATTTGCAAAGCTCTTCACAGTGCCATGCACATTATTTTTCTGCGCTGAGAAATCAGAACATCACCCAAAAGTCCTACAATCCAGATAATGACTACACTAACAGATAAACTGCTTCGGCTGCTGCAGACTAACCTTTGACCTACATTTAAAGTGAGTGTTGGTGAGTCACAAAGAGCAATACTAAAGCATTAGTCATTTTACAGACATTTAAAGCAAACAAAGTTAACTAAAGAGAAGAGTGCAACTTCTTCACTGTAGGCTTTTCTCTACAAACTGGTAGCTGTAAAGAAATGGGTTACCATCTATAGCATGGACACTATAAAACATTAAAATGGTAAATAAAATGTGCACCTTGGCTATGACACCAATATAGACTAAGCAATATAGAGGAAATGTGTCATAATTTCAGTACATTTTAAAGCTTACTTAACAGATCTAAATAATCATCTTTATAAAGATATTTGTTCCAAACTACAATATAATTTAAAAGCCTATTTATTACACTAATTGATTTATATGCCGTCAGGCAAGCCTTTTATGACTGAGGATTGAGCAATCTTACCATTGGGCATGGCGTTGAGTGTAGCCAGGGTTCCATTAACAGCAGTCAGAAGGCCTTTGGTTTTGTCTCTCGCTGCTTTAACTCTCCCCTTCAGTCCCGCCACATTGTCTGCATTTTCTAAACACAAAGTAAATAAGGATATGTCAAGCTCTGTCATACTGGGAGATCTTCTCTTTCCATTTAATGAACAATATTATTTGCATCAAATTTACAGAGGAAAACAGACTTTCGTAAAGACCATTAACATGTTGTAAAAATAAAATGGAGACACTGTTGAGGTAGTTTACTTTACAGTACTATTGATTTTATGGAGACACTATAAATTCAACAGTTTGACAGGCCAAGGGTCATAAGAGAAAAAGTGTCTACGAAGTGTATGAGAAGAAAAGAAAGGCCTCAGAAAAGGCAGATATATTCAAGAATGCTTTGCGCAGAGAGCTCTCGTCACAAAGCATTATGTGGCAGCAGCGACTAATAAAGATGGTGAAGGGACCGCGCAGTTGACCAACGGGGAAGTGATCATCTGTTTTTGAACGGTAAGTAGAGTGAGTTCACTATAAAGTCCCCACTCTATATATTGCTTGTATGAGCTATGAGAAGAGCAACTTTTAAACAGAGCGTGCACGAGGAGAAATAGGCTCGTGCATGCTCTCGCACGTGCATTTTTGTGTAATGTGGAGATGTGGATAGGCGAGTCTTCGAGAAAATCATCCAAAATACCTTTAAAATAGGACTTTAATGGCTTAAATGCCTAACTAATAACCTAATTTGTTAATAAAAAGGTGAGAAACTTGTTAATAAATAATATTGCTGTTGCAATGTTTAAAAGATTATTTTGTGTGTCCAAGTGACACTGGTAAAATCTAAAACAAAAGGACCTACATGTGTTTATAATCCAAGTCCAGTAGACATTATTGTAAAAAGCCAGTACCTTTAACATCATTCTGAAGTTGTTTGGCTTTGTTCAGCAGTATTTGACTCTTCTGGAGGGCAATTTGAGCCGCTTCCTTTACTGGAACATCTGGACCCAAAACCTGAAAAAGCAGCCATGCAAAATCTGTCACTTAACGTCAAATTCAGCACAAAAAGAGGACAGACAGTTTTCTATTTTTCTATCTATTCTATCAATCTTAAAACTTGAAATTCATCATTACTGAAATTTTAAGAATATTTTAGACAAAAAATAAGAACAAAATACACTATGATCTGGATATAATCACAAACAAAGAGTCAAGCCAACATTTCCTTTCAGGATACAGTACATGCTTGGACAAATATTTATTATATTGAGAGGACACACCTTAAGGACCTCGATGATTTGATGTAATACTTATAGTCATTTAAGGTCTGTATATTTCAATTGTATTAAAAGTATGAGTGATAAAATCTAATTAAGAAATCAATTTCAGACACAAATAAAACCAAAATGACCATAAAACATGGAAAAAAGAATTTTAAATGTACTGAAAAGATAACGTTTCTGAAGTCTTACCAGTGACAGAGCCTCATTTGCATTCTGTTTGGCTGCCTTTGCCTCTTTCTCTGCTGCATCAATATTGGCTTTAATATTACTATAAGCATGGACAGCAGCAGTTGCATTGAAAGACAGGTTTTTAGCTTCAGCCAAAATGCTATGAGGTAAAGAGTAAGAGAGAAGGGGAAATAAAAAGAAGAAAAATAAAAAAAATTTATCAACCCTTATGCATTTTTCAATCAAAATAAAATGTATGCTTTCGTAATAATGGCGAGAAACAACTCTTAAATCTTAAAATTTCTTCAAATTTAAAAATTTTGAAAACGGGAGTATAATGAAAGTACAAAAATAAAATAATTTTCCTCTTTAGGATATGTCAGTACTTTACATAGAAAAAACCCTTTTTAATACAAGCTTTCAAATACAGAAAAAAAAAAAAAAAACATCCGTTATTTACATAATATTATTACATGATTTCCTTTCCACTGTGCAGCTGACGGCTCCATTACTACATGGTAAAACAGAGCTTTTTTAGTACTGTATTCACCCGTCTAAAATGGCAGCAGACTCATTCAGCTGTTTGGCATGTTCCTCTGCTTCGCCGACTTTTTCTGCAACGCTACCATCACTCAAGCCATCAGCAAGTCCCTGAACTTTGTCATCCAGCTGAGCATGAAGAGGATCAAGATCTCTTTCCATCCCCTCTAACTCCTACAAATGGAGATCATAGGCTTACATTTAAATATTTTTAACAAAATAAAATGACTTAATTTGTTCTCAACAAACCCAGGTCAAAATCAACAACAATAAACCTTTTTTTTGGTACCTCAAGTTCCTTGTTGATGTTGTCAGAAAGCTGATTTGCCTCATCTAGTAAATTATTTCCTTCTCCAAGGATCTTTTGTGCGTCTTGTTTCACACCGCTGACTGCATCTCGCTTTTTCTGCAAAAATACAAAGTAATACATTTCAGCAGAAATACACTTAATTAAAATCTTTAAAAATAATTTTTTAAAGAGCCACTTTGCCTCCTAATCTTTATTTTTAGAAAAAACTTTTCTATTCGAAAAACTAAATGAACTCCATGTCATCATTTTCATTGGAAATTCTAGAAATTAAAAAAATTATTTAGGGGTTGTGCTTTGGTAGCGCAGTGGTTACCGCACACGGCCCATGTATGGAAGCCTTAGTCCTTGACGCGCCTGTGGTCATTTCCCGCATGTCTCTTTCTCTTATACCCTCTTTTCTGTCAGCCTACTGTCCATTAAAAAACAAGCCACTAGTGCTGCAAAAAATAAAATAAAAAAAATAATTTAGTCACTTTGAATAGTCAATTTAATAGTGTTTTTGGCCTTGTATCCCCCTCTACATCCCTTCCTATTTAGTTTTACACTTACTAGCAATCTATTGTAAAAAGTCTATTCTTCTCATATATTCATGAATAAAAATTATAAAGATAACAGAAAAGCACACATTATTTTTAGTATCTATACATTTCAATCTGAAAAACTCAGACGAAGAGAAAAGACAATTAGGAGAAATTTATTGATACAATTACTTTGTCTTTGGCGCTTAAACCTCGGCAGGAAACATAGCGCTTAATTTTGATAGATATGCATAAACAGAAGCAAAGAATAGGGCTGTTTCCCACCCAAACCTGAAACTGGTGATGGAGTGGAGATAGATGAAGTTGGTCAGTCTGTAGACTGCGATACTAGAGCTGATACTAGAGCTTTACTTAGGGACCTGGAAGATTGAAGTCCAGTTGGATAATACAGGTTAAGAGAACCTGTCCATGATAAGCAAGCATGAAGCAACAGTGGAGAGGAAAAACTCCCCGTTGGGAAGAAACCTTTGGCAGAACCAGGCTCATCATGGCGGTCTTCTGCCGGGCTGGTTGAGATGAGAAAGGGTAAGAGTCCGGGAGGAATGACACTCTGATGAAGCTTTAGCTACGATGGTGGAGGAGGGGCTGGAGGTGGGTTAAAATGGGGTCATCTGAATGAAGTCACAGCGCAGCCACTGCCTGCACACAGGACCAGACAAATGCATATAGGAGGCCTTTTAAGATGAACTTTGGATGCTGATTGGCTTTCAGGGAGGTGTGGCTCAAAGCTGATTGGCTGTGTCGCAGGTGGATGTAGGAGAGCAATCATATTCTTCAGTTGAACTTCCACCTAGGCTCCATTTTATGCAGAGAAAAATATTTATACCTTTGTGTATGACTTGCGCGAGCTACTGATAATACTGGGCAATTTAAAGTTATACAGCGGTTCAGACATTGGGGTTATTTTATTTTCCTTCCGATGGACTGGCGACCTTTCCAGGGTATACCCCGCTTCTCGCCTGTAGACAGCTGGAGATAAGCACCAGCATCCCTCATGACGCTGCTTGGGATAAGCGTGACAGAAGATGGATGGATGGATGTGTTTTTTATTTATTATTATTAATTTATTATTAATCTGAAGTGGAAACATTATAAAGCCAATTAAAGATGAGGAACAAGCTTTTTAGTTGTTAGAGAAACCAAGCAGATTGTTTCAGCGGCAGGTCCAGTATGCACATCCGAAAAGAAAGCCTATTCTTCTGAGGTAATGTCCCTGTTAAACCTAATATAACTTTAAAATTTATACTGCAAAGCCTGACAGCTGGTGGAGTAAAAATACTATGACTGCCTTCTAATATAGATTTATTTTGGAGTCCATTATCTTGATTGTAACTTTAGAGAGAGAGAATTCACTGAAAATTCTGGCAAAATAAAACTGCATCCTCAGCCTTTAATCATAACTGGAAATAATGATGATTCTTGAGTTGTGCTGCACCTGTAGAAGAGTAAGGTTGGCT